>NC_040905.2:65087492-65390523 GCF_004126475.2 Phyllostomus discolor
TATAAATTTTAAAGGACAAATAAAGATAAAATCCATCTATTATGTACACAAATCTTATTAAAAGCCCTAAGAAAATGTATGATCTGAACTGTGCGTGTTCCTGGGAATGGAGCGTTCTCAGCAGTGGAGAAGAGCAAATGCAAAGTCCTTAAAACAGGGGCTTGCTTGGGTTTGCGATTAAGAAGTAGCAAGGGGCTAGTGTGGTTGACACATAGTGGTTAGGGGAAGCAGGGGGCTAGGAATTGAGAAGAACACCTGTGCTTGCCCTTGCCTGTCCTTCCATCCTCCTTTCAGGCAGGTTTTATCTTCTCTGACCACACATAATGTCTGAAGTAAGTCTTACCTTTTAATCTTTTTATCAAGTATCCTGATTGTTGCTTATTTATTATCATCATTAATAACACATTCTCACATTTTAGATGGTCTCTTTAACTCAAATACAAATGCCACAAAGTCAAAACCTGTGATGTCTGTCTTCTTTACCACACTAGTGTTATCTTTAGTACTTCACACAGTACCAGGTACCTAGTAGGCACTCAGGTATCTGCTGAGTGAATGCATAACTGTTCTGTGAGGTGGTAACTGGGACATGTTGACTTGCTAAAAATTGATCAGGTTATAATTTAGGATTTGTCAACTTTTCTATATGTACTTTGTATTTCAATAAAAATCCCTCCAAAGGCAGCATAATAAAAAAGCACATATAATATTAAAATTTAACACAATTTTAGCAAGCTCTGGGAAGTGAGGATAACAAAACAAAATAGAACAAAACCATAAAAAAAGATGGCCAGCTGTATCAGATCAGTACCCCGTGCTCTGTAACTGCGTACCACGTACCATCATCTCTGTGATGATTTTGAAGCACCCAGGAACCTCCCACTTACCCTGGACCCTCTCTGTTGCTTGTGAAGAGTGAAAGTTCTACTCTTTGCTCCTATATCACAGGGAAACAATGAACAAGGATCCTGCTTCCTGTCAATCCAAGCTGGAAAAGTATCCTTTGGAATGTTTTTCTTTCCAATAGCAGATTTATTTTGGATTGAAATATCTACCACTGCTGTTGTTCAGTTATGTTTTCAATTAAATCATCTTTTGTAAGCACTTTGGGAACTAATATTGAGGCAGGTTAGCACAAAATTCCCAGGCAAGTGGAATGAGGAAACTGAGACAAACGGTTGAACAAAGGGCAGGAATGGCTGAGTGATTAATAGCCAGCTGATAAACCACAAGACTCTATCCTCCCTAACCAAAGATATCTAAGAGCAGGTGGTTTAAATCACCTTAGTCAGGGAGATAGGTAGATAACAAAGCACCAATTATAGTCAGACTAATCTGAGATTGAGGTAAAACTAACTAGAGAATGACCTCAGACTCCATTATATGCTCATTTTAATTTATCAGCATGTTACAGAACAGGGCCAAGGAGGGTGTACAATATACTATTACTGAAAGGACCCCCCACTAGGTTCTCTATGCCCGCTGCCAGAGGAAAGACATTTTTCAATGCCAGAGATTTGTGAAAAGGAAAGAAAATATTCATTTAAAGGTATACAGACTTAAAGTAGTGACCCATTGTCTTCATTAAAATATTAAAATCCTTTAGGATACCACAAACGCACACAGTCCTTCCTTCCTATCTCTGCCCTAATCTGGGGCACCCAATCTCAGGAAAAGAAGCAGAAGTTCCATGATTCAGGCTCCCAGCACCATCAGCTGTGTCGCTGCCAGGATCTCCAGTTAATCCAAAGCCATGTGGCACCATCTCATGGCCCACCAGCAAGAATCAAAACAGCTCTGCATGTTCCTGCTCCATGTGTCTCTTCCCCCAACTCACACCTGTGGGGGTGGGGGGGTGAGGACATCCTATATATCTTTCTAATATTTTCTGGACACCTTGAGTTCTGGAACCCATTATAAATCCCTATTTGGGGTCCTCCTCTTGGCTACACCCTGTTACAAGCATACTAAAGAACACACCTGGAAATCTAATGAATATTCTATTGAGATCCTCCTCTGGGACCTTCCCTAAAATTCCAGATACAGAAAACAGATAAAACCCTCAGGACAAAGAACCCCATCTAGGCTCTTCTTTGAGCATGCCAGTGCCCCCCTTACCTCAGATGTGTACTTTGCTTTTTCTGTCCTAAGCCCTAAGGGTTCTGACAAGACTTGTGCCCAGGGGAGCAGTGGGTATTGGCAGCTCAACTTGGGTTTATCCCAGATCCTGTCTCCAGGGGCACTTCCTTTGCCTCACCATCCCATGCTTTAATAAACTTACTTTCACATTCACCTGGACCCATATCTTGAATTTTTTCTTGCACAAGTCAAGAACCCGGAGGTTCCCTGACATGCAAAAGGTCCTAGAACATGCCAGGGCAGGGTCAGTGCCTGCAGTGGAAGCATCCAGTAACAATATGACTTACTTTAGTGGAAAGAGTAAAATCAGAAGATATAATTTCACTTCACTGAGTCTGCCCAAGTGCAACTATTGCATATAAAAAGTGCTTAAAATAACTAACTTAAAGTATTTTATTACTTTATTTTTGAATATAAAATATTAATGAGAATAAAAATATGTCTTCTGATATCAACTGAATTTACAGTATATTACAGATGCCAACATATTCCATCTTGTTTTCTGTTCAACACATACGCATTAGGCTTCAACAAAATAATAGTGTATAGCATGAAGGACTTGATTTCTTCAAAATAAGATGATAATTTCTTGAATAATTGTCAAGAAATTTCAAGATGTGAACTGAAGTTTGTTTTGTGTATACAGAAGTTATGAACATTTTTCATTTCAGGCAATGGCAGTTACTTGGTAAATACAATTCTAACTTTAATCATAATTATTTTGATTATGGGAAATTTATTCTAAAGTAGGTATTAAACAAAAATCCTTCTCCAAATTGGATGCTAAGTAATTTAAAAGCATTTCTGTTAGGGTGGTCAATGAAGCAGGCTGTGAAAGAATTCACAGAGAAGAAAGTGTAGATAGTAGTTTTTATTTACTCTCCAAGAAAGGAGATGGGCATGGTGTGGAGAGATATATCAGCATTGAGGGGTGGGGGCTTTGAGCTTTATTGGATTATAATTGGACTAAAAAGATGGGGGGTTGCTGTTGTGTGGCCCTTGGGCAGTTGGAGTGTGTAACACAAATCTGTAGTTTATTCCAATATTATCTCCTGCCTGTGGCTGTCAGGAGTGGTTAGCTCTGTATTTACTTCCTGTATTTCCAGTCCTGGGGATAAACTCAGAAGAGTAAAATGGCACTCATGTTTAACAAGGTCATAGGCCTGATAGGCAGATAGTGCCACAATAGTAAATGGGACTGGCTTTGTCCTTTCAATTTTCAGTTGAGGTCATCAGGAAACCATTGTTGAGATATTTGGGACTCTCCATGGGAAGTATAGAAAATCCAGTGGCTTGTGACTCCTAGGAAATATATAAAAATTCCTCCCCCTGCCACCTACTCTCCAGTAGCTCCTCACTGAGTATCTTTAGAATTGGATAACCTTAGTGAGATAGCCAGAGGTAGATAAATGAATCACTACCTTTAGTTCTTCACAATTCCATTAATTTAAAAAAAAAAGAAAAGCTGATTATCTGGGAGAGAATACTTATATTTTCATATACATTAGCCCTCCTTGTTGACTGATTATTTGAACTCAGTTACTGCTATATATTCTTCATATATTACATGAGGAAATACAGCTTGAATGAACATATTAACTTCCTCCTTCACAAAGAGAGAGAAAGGAGAGAAACACCTTGTATTCCAATGACTGAACTTTTATCTTGAAGTTTAAGTGACTGTTTACCAGTCCTTGATTAATTTGCAAGACTGACTTATCTTTTGTACAGATCTTCTCAATTATTAGAGGCTTAATTGATTTGTTTCTTGGTAAATGAACCAGACTGGATTTGGATTTCTTTGGATAAATTCCCAGAAGTGGAATTACTGGGTCATAAGGCAGTTCCATTTTTAGTTTTTTGAGAAACATTCTGTTTTCCACAGTGGCTGCACCACTTTACATTCCCACCAACAGTACACGAGGGTTCCCTTTTCTTTGCATCCTCATCAGTGCTTAAGATAGATTGTATAAAGTTGTGTGCCCACTAATTGTGTATTTATTCACTTATTCTTTCATTTATTAATTCAACTAATATTTATGTGTTTAATAGCATCAACTTAGGTGTATGGCTAGGGGACAGGTGTTGGAAATGAAAACACGTCTAATAAGCTCCTAGATATTCATGAGCTCATTATTTAGCTGGTAAGAAATGATAGGGGACTTAAAAGTTGGAAAATTTTAGTTTAAGGTAAATAGTTATGAGCCTAGAAAGTAATGTATATGTTAAAGCTTTTGTTTCAGAAATTACTGATAAAGCCCATCCTGGCTCCTGGGAAAACAGCTGACCTCCTGGGGCACTGGCTGCCGTAGCTCAGTGGATTGGCATGGGTTGCGAACAAAGCATGCAGGTTTGATTCCCAGTCACATGCCTGGGTTGCAGGCCACAGCCCTCAGCAACCGCACATTGATGTTTCTCTCTCTTTCTCTTTCTTCCTCCTTCCCTCTCTAAAAAATAAATAAATAAAATCTTTAAAAAAAAAGGATTACTGCCTGGGATATGTGGAGGCATCCAGGCTATTAGAGAGGGAGCTTCAGAGAGGGACAAATAACCACCTGACCCTGGGAACAGCTAACCTGCCCAGGGCAGGAATGTTGCAGTGTCTTCTACCTGACTCTCCCTGAATTTCAAAACCCCTCACCTCACCTTGTTTATTCTCTGCTATAACAACCTTGGCCTGGAAAGAAAAGACAAGATGGTCTGTTAGGGTATGAACACACCATCTTCTCAGATTGCTGTCCTTCTGAATAAAGTGCCCATGAAGATTCAATCACTGTCATTGTTTATTGGGTTTGGTAGTGACAGGCAGCCCAAACTCCAGTGTCTTTTCCGGTTTTAGAAACGTTCATCTAGCAAAATGCAGTTCATAGGGCTTACAGGAGCAGCCCATAAAAATCAAATTTTATTTAATTCATAGAAAATATTAATGTTTGAGTTTCATAACTTCAGTAAAAATTCAACCTAATATGACACTAATATAGTTCATGTTGTTTTATTAGAAAAATGTTATCTCTGAATTCTTTTACTGCAAGTCTGGTAGTTATCCTGCAAAATAAAATGTATAATGACTACTCATTTGAAAAATTTTAAGGAGAGTGAATGTGTGAATAATTTTTATACTCTTAGAGCCCTATGCCTTTTTGACTTCAATATTAAAATTATTTTATTTGGCATTCCTCAGGACTCTGCATAATGACTTGTTTATGAAAAAGTATAAGATGAAGGGGAGGATAGGAGGGAAGGTCATTCCTGACCTTTACATCAGCTGAGAGTATGGTTGTTAGGCCTCTGAAATTTATTAGAAAAATGCGGTGGTAAATATTCATCCATGCCAAAGAGATGGGAAGAAGTGGAGTTTCACTGACCTTCCCATCTCCATATTTTTATATAGGAAGGTGGTGTTTATAATTTTTTCTACTGATAGTATTTATTGTATGTTCTTTCATATAAAATGAATTTTAATGTTAATTCCATTAATTTTTATTAGAAATGCTTACATTATGAATAGAGAACTGAATTTTAGTGTTATAAAGAAACATCATTTTAGTGACTTCAGTTTCATAGAGAAAACATTTCAGATGGTTTTAAAATGTAAAATCTCCCCTTGAAGAATAAATTTTATGTGAAGAGCATATTAAAATTGAAAAATCAGGAGATTCCTAACTTTGTATCCTATTTGTACCAGTCCTCTCAACTTCACATATGAATCTCTGTGGAAGTACTGAACTCCACAGTTTATAAAAAAACAAAGCATTTTTGTTTTGAAAGCATTCATTACCCCTGATGGCTGCAATAGGAATCTGAAAGAAACAGGATACTGTAAGCAAGAAACATTGGTAAAATAGGCATCACAATGAGTCTTTAGCCAATCAAGCAGGACAAATCAATGAGTACATCCATAGCAGAGGGCAGAAGTTACGTACCTACCATTCACTAAAAAGGAATTGCCCCATTCTCCATTCAAAGGAGGTCGCTCTACAATAGTCCTTGCTTATATGCCACAGGGACTTAGTGCCAGATTTTCCACAGAAATCTATTCCAAAGTCCTGCCAGTCCAGGGATATTATGTGGGGATGTATCCCAGCTTTATGTCACTTCTGGAACACTATAAACTTTCCTACTAATTATATGAATGAACTTAGCTACCTACATCACCCCCCCTCATCACCTAGAAATGTAGTCTCCATCATCTGTCTTTTTCTGTCAGTCTCACTCCTTCCAAATCAATGACTTGTTAATAGTACAATTTTCAGGGCACCCCATGTCTATTTAGAACATTTCTTATTCAAACAGAAAGAATGTCACCTCCTTTAGCTCTTTACCAAAGGGATACCAGACACTCTAAATAAGAAAGGCATGGACAAATCTATGTCTCAATAATCTTCCCACAAGATACTGTCATTGTTAAATGTGCCTTTGTGTGTGCTTTTTCTTAATACTGTAGCCAAAGCACCTGAACAAGTTGAGGTATTATACTATGAGTTGCAGTGCCCACTGACCTTCCTCCCCAGATCTCTTGAGCATAACCCACAGACTTCAGCTGCCAGTACTGTGCTACTAAGGGCCGTGCGATCAGAGCAAATGCCTGAGTAATGTGTTTCCCCTGGCTGGGCTGCCAAAGGAGTCTGCCAAGTCACTTGGTAACAACAGTTATTTATCCTTTCATACCCAAGAAATGCTATACTTCCTGAAAATTGACATGTGTTTTCTGGGTTTGTAGCCAGTTTGTTGCCCAGTTCTAATGAGAATGAGCATATAAACATTCCCCAAGAAATTCTGATGAATGTCAGAATTAGAGAACTCCATTTTCCAGTCTATATGTAACTGAGAACAGCTTTCTCTAAAGCAAAGCTGAAGATGAATATCCCTGGGTGATGTGGGAAATCCTTTAAGAGAGTTTTTTTTTTTTCTTCAGATAATTATTAAGTGCTCAAGAGGTAGGGATTTTGTCTTATTTTTGGTTGTGGGCAACCTTTGACTTTTGTCTCAGTTCTACAAACAAGACTCCTATCTTAAGATGTCACATAATGGTCCTTATCTTGTTTTCTGCCTGGCTTCCTGGGTCTTTAACAGAGGGTTTTCTTTTGTTTGTGGAATTTGTTGATGTAATTCTCCATGGAGACCAGAGTACAATCTCTGAACTTCATTTCCTGTGACTAGCGTAATGCTAGTAGACCTTGCAGATCTATATATATATGGGAGGTCTAGCTTTGTTTACCGAACTGGCTGACAGATTTTTGTTTGATAAAGATCTATACCATATTGGATTTGCTTCCCTACATGGAAAGTTTAGCTTAGTTCTCTGTCTTTTCTGATCTAGCCTGTACTAATATCAGCCAGGTGCCATGTCTGATGATCTGGATGAAACGTAAGCCTGGTGCATTTTGTTGGCAGGAATTTCAATTTGAAGATTTAGATCCTTTTGAATAGAGGATAGGAAAAGAGAAAGGACCTGGGATAGAAAGCTCTTTTTCTGTACTAGTTTTGTGCTAGGTAATTGTGTGTATCCACTGTCCCTTGGACACTAAAGTCTTTGGTAGCTGGAAACATCTCCATTCAAACACAGAGTCCAGCAGAGTGTCTGGCGCATCATGAATAAATACTTTACAATAAATTATCACATTTTGTTTTCACATACATCTTACAAGGGATACGATGATAAAATTGGCATTCAGAAAAGTTGGGCAATTTGGCCAATGACATTCTCAATAACAGCCCAGTTTTCAAATCCAGGATATAATTCTAAAATCTATGTCCTTTACCCTATTTGTCTATTATCATCTGTTTTCATTTTACTTATAAATTATAGAGACTTACTTTCAAAAAAAAGTTGAGGCAACTTCAATGTTAACAGGGAAATGAGGTATGTCTGGAAACGGTCCAACCAGTGTTAATATAGGGAGAATGGTTTGCACAACATTGATATAACTTGGTAGTCAAGGAGGATGGACTGGAATGCACATGCTTGAACAATGACAACTTCATTGTAGTAGTCAGTGAGGGCAGTAGACGTCACTGAGTGAGCCTGTGTACTGTGTGGACATTTCATTCAAAATGACTGAGTAGAGCAATGAATCTGCATCAAATTTTGTGTTAAGCTTGAACATTCCTCTTAGGAAAATATTTGGACAAGTCATAAGGCCACAGCTATGGACAACTGGTGATTGGCAGCTTCATCATGACAATGTGCCTCCTCATGCATGACACCTCATGCAGAGTTTTTTGGAGAAACATCAGATCATCCAGGTGACTCAGTCCCCCTACAGCCAAGATTTAGTCCCCTTCAACTCCTGGCTTTTCCCAAAACTAAAATCACATTTGAAAAGGAAGAGATTTCAGACTGTTGATGAGACTCTGGAAAATACAACAGGGCAACTGATGGTGGTTAGGAGAACTGTGTGAGGTCCTAAGGTGCCTACTTTGAAGGGACTGAGGCATCATTGTCCTGTGTACGATGTATTTTGTGTCTTCTTCAATGAATATCTCTGTTTTTCATATTACATGGCTGGATACCTTCTGACAGACCTAGCATAACAATTAGGTATTTTAAACCTCAGAAACATTCTAGGATAAAGAAAGTAATTCATTTTATATTAAAGAAAAAACTTGAAATAAAGTATTTTCATTAAGCTATACAATAAAATGTGTGCTCTCTAAAGATCAGGAAAAAGAATATACAATGGATTATGGTGTATTTTTATTTTCTAACAAATGAAAATCTGAAGTTCTTTTCCTAGCACAAATTTTTTTCATAATGAACATAAAAAGAAAACAAGTGGGACTAAAACTGTCCTAAAAACTAATAGGAAAACTAGAAATAATGAAAATGATTACAAAATTAATAGAAAGAAAAGATAGGGTTACTTTTAGCATATGATTCCATTGATAAGGCAATGAAATCATCCAAGTGATGAGAACAATGCTGAAGCCTCACTTGCCCACTGAATCTATACAGCTTGCGATATATACTCAGTGATACTTTTGCACAGTGTTCCCAATACAGGAATCTGTGAATACACAATAGTGATCAGTGGGGGAAGGGGATGTTTCTCTGTTCCTTTGAATTTATGTGTTTGATTTTCTCAAGATATCTGCTGATATTATTATAAATAGGCTCATCAAATTTCCAAAGAATAGTGCTTAATTCATTGTAGATGTTCAATAAGTGTTTGCAAAATTAATACTTCACCTTTCTCTTCTTCCAATAATTACTATTATATCTGTAGGATTTTTTTTCAAAATTTAATTTTTGGATATATTCCATTGATTATTGTATGTTTTATATAACCTCTTTGGCAGCATTTTACTGAATAATCTGCCATGACTATTAAAAATTCACTTCATCTCCCTAAACTTTTATATTTATGTTCCTGAAAACTGGATTTTTGCCAAAAAATACCACTTGAAGAACATAAAAAGCTTTATGATAAAAGTAAAATGCCTAAGGTCATAAGTGAATTTTAAAACCCTGTATTAAAATAAAACAAAATCAATCTAATTAACTTTCACGTATAATCTCTCAAGATATTTGTGCTCCACAATATTAATAATATGCTCAAGAATATGCTTTGCCTTGCTTAAATAATATGCATACTAAGATGCTTTTATCCCCTATGCATAATCCTCATAAATTTAGTTTTGATTTTATACTTGAAACTGTTGACTTTGATCTCAGAAATCATGGGATTCAGAATATCTTCATAGCTAAACAGCAATGTACAGAAACTTTAACAGTTGCTCAAATCATTTTAACCAAGAAATGATATTGAAACTATCTTCCCGTACACACAATTACAGAGGCTTAGTTCTATCCCTGATAACTTAATTCCAACACACACAAAATAAAAAACCCTTGAGGATACACTAAAACACTATGACTTTTTCCAATAGCTGTTTCATTTATTTACTTGTTTGTTAATATAAAATATCACAAACAGAATGCCCTCATTTAAGCAATGCCCAGATCAAGAAACAGAATGATTCCAGCACCCTAGACTCCTTCTCCCCTTGCTACTTTCTAGTCACTGCCATCCCCAATCCCTACAAGAGTAACCAGTATCCAGATATCTTACAATGTACATTAGTTTTACTTGTCTTGGTGTTCTAGATAAGTGCAATCATATGGTACTCAGCTTTCTGCCCCTGACTTCCTTCTCTCAACAAAGCATGTATATATTCAGGTTTAACAGTGACTATAACAGTTTTCAGTCTCAAGGGTAGTTCATGAAATTTTGTTGCTTTCAATCCTCAACAATGTCTTTTTTATTTTAATAATTCTAAATATCATTTAGTGTTATGAAATTATGGTTTTAATATGTACTTCTCTGATGACTAAGTTGCTCATATTTTACATGTTTATTGAAAACTTGCATTTAATTTTTTGTTAAGTGTTTGTTCCACTCCTGCCAACTCCTTTATTTTAAAAATACATTCTGGATGTGAATCTTTCCTCATATATATGTATTGCAAACACCTTATCTCTGTGGATGGTCTTTTCAATATTTTAATGTCATCTTTTGATAAATGAAAAGTCCACAGTTTTAATATATTCAATTCATTTATTTCATTTTTATGGTTAGCATTTTATTGTGTGTTTTGTTTAAGAAAGCCTGGCAAGCTCAAGGTCATTCTCCTTTATTTTCTCCTGAAAGCTTTATTGTTTCGTCTGTAACACATTTAGATTTTCAATTCATCTGGGATTGATTTTTATATCTGATATAAGCAGGGGTCAAAATATAATTTTGTTTTCATTGTAGATATATATAACTGACCCAGCACCATTTATTGAAAATACTATCCTTTCCCCACTGACTCTTTCTTAACTTTATCTTTTCTTCCCAGCAGACAGTGCTTTCCATTTTATATACATATTCTCTCAGACCTTTATTTCTTTCATTACAAATATGTGTGGCTTAAAACCAATTTATCTCCACTGTAATTTTTTAAAATGGACCTTCATTGTCAGAGAGGAGAAAGTACTGTTTAGTAATTGACTATTAGACGGTCGGGTCGCAGCTCCCTGCACAGGTCTGTAACAGGTAGAGGGGATGATGAATAGGCAATCAGCATCTGCTCAATCCTCCTTGCCTGTCTTCCTGTTCTGAGGAGCCTGAAAAGGTAGAAACTAAATAAAACAACCTTTTTACTAGCCTCCTTTAGAACTAGGATTCCACGTTAGTTAGCTATTTATTTCATTTATTTATTTGTTAATATAAAGTATCACAAATGGAACGCCCTCATTTAAGCAGGGCCCAGATCAAGAAACAGAATGACTGAAAGACAGAGGACAACTTCCAGCAGCTTTAGCTATTTCTGTTCTCAAGTTCCATTGTGCAGAAACTCACATCTACAGCAGTGCTCAGCATTTTGTCTCAGTTTGAGGTATGGATAAATAATTATGTTGCTTTAAATTGAATTTATTGGGGTGACATTTGTTCACAAAACATACAGGTTTTAAGTGTACTACTCAATAAAATGTCATCTGCACAATGCATCGTGCACCCACTGCTACAAGCAAAGTATCTTTCCACCCCCATTTTGCCCATCTCCACCTGCCTCCCACTCTCTTTCATTCTAGCTATCACCACACTGTTGTCTGTCTGTGTTATGTATATATGCTTTATTGCTTTATTCTTTCACATTTTTTCATCCAGTCCCCCAACTTTGCTCCCCTCTGACAGCTCTCAATCTGTTCCATGTGTCCATGCCTTTGTTTCTATTTTGTTTGTTAGTTTATTTTGTTCATTAGATTCCACATATAAGTGAGATAATATGGTATTTGTCTTTCTCTGACTGGCTTATTTTACTTAGCATAAGAATATCCCCCTTACCCTGGCTGGTGTAGCTCAGTGGATTGAGCACAGGCTGTGAACCAAAGCATTGCAGGTTCGATTCCCAGTCAGGGCACATGCCTGGGTTGCAGGCCATGGCCCCCAGCAATCGCACATTGATGTTTTTCTCTCTCTCTCTTTCTCCCTTTTCCCCTCTCTAAAAATAAATAAATAAAATATATAAAAAAATGAATATTCCCCTTAATCCATGATACTGCAAAACTTAAGGTTTCCTTTTATATGGCCATGTAGTATTCCATTGTGTAGTATTCTATAGTTTTTTTTATCCAGTCATCTTCTAATGGACACTTGGGCTTTTACCAGATTTTGGCTATTGTAAATAATGCAGCAATGAACATAGAGATGCATAGGTTTTTTCAAATTAGTGAAGTAATTATGCCTATTTTCTGATTCCCATTGTGTCTGTTTTCCGATTCCTAGACCAGAGCTCTATCAGGTGTTCTTATAGACTGAAGTCCTGTTTTCCGTCTTTCTATTTGTGACATTGGTAATTTCTCTAAATGACTTTACATGTCGTATGTTCTAGAAGATTTGCCTGGAAATTTAACCTAAAGCCCAGCTTTTGAATATTTCTAAAACTTGTGTAAGCATCCTGTTTTCTATAATACATCCTTTGTCACCTAATTAACTAGAGCAGCTTATTTCTTCCAATTGTATCCTATTGAATAAAGGAAGGGCTACAAAATTGACCCGAGGGGTGAAGTACCTAAGGGAAGGAGGGCATACTGCAAGCTGCACCAACCAACTCCAAAACAGAATTCTGACTCAGAAGTAGGGTTAAATAATTGATACATATACTGTGGGTTCTCAAGACAATTATACAACAGTACTGGTAGTGAAGAAATGGTACCATTGAAGCAAAATATGCTTGTTAAATAATTATATAGTATGATTTGTTAAAGGTCATCAATGAAGAGAAAGTAAGATTTAGCTTATTAGTTGTCAACTTTCTTCGTATATTTCCTAATTGCTTTTTCCTATTTGTCATTAACCAATTCAGGATTTACTTGAATAAATAAATTTAGAACTCTTGAATATTATTTTTGCTGCATCATGCAGTTTTACCAATCCATTTCCAATTTTGTTATTTGTAGTAGAGATAATTGCCCAGAGGAAACAAAAAGTAATTGGATCCTTTTCCTTTGTTATTATTCATGACCCAACTAAATGCATAAAGGATTCATATAATAAATCATCAGAATAAAGGTAAAACATGAAGACATATCAAATGAAAGATACTCCTTGTGCAAAACAGACAGAAGTTAGAAGTGGCAACTGAGTATAAAGTCTGACTTTAAGTTTTCTAGAAACCAAAAATAAAAAATATCTTCCAAATTTTATTATCTAAGGAAAGACAGAATTTCAGGCTACCAGAGTAAACAAAGACTTTCCAGAACTAAACTGTGAGAAGGCCCTAAGAAAATTTTGTCACCCCAGTAACTGGCAGGTGTTTCCTTTTTGTCTTTAAGCAAATGAAAGAGAAAAGCTCTGGAATTTTGAAATTACTGTTTGTTTACCTGTTGGAAAATGTGACTACTGTGTAATTGAGCAAGGCCATTGTGCAATTGTTCACACTTCCCCTGAAATGCTATACTATTTCTAATACTCAAGCCACTTCTCAGACTGGAGTGATTTTTCCCATGCCCTGATTCTTTAGGGCTCTCCCTCCCCGATCTGGGGAAAGTACTGTTTCTCAGTGCTGCCTTGCAACCCTCTGTTCACCTCTGTTGTACCTATTACATATTTAGGTGCAGGGTTTTTTTTGTATATTTTATTAATCATGTTATTACAGTTGTCCCAATTTTCCCCTTTTACCCCCTCCACCAGGTACCCTCCTTCCTTCCAGTAATCCCCCTCCTTAGTTCATGTCCGTGGGTCATGCATATAAGTTCTTTGGCTTCTCCATTTCCTATACTATTCTTAACCTCCCCCTGTCTATATTGTACCTCCCAATTACGCTTCTTAATCCCTGTACCTTTTTCCCATTCTCCTCCTTCCCCATCCTGCTGATAACCCTTCAAATGATCTCCATATCTATGATTCTGTTCCTGTTCTGGTTGTTTGCTTAGTTCATTTTTATTTTTCAGATTCGGTTGTTGATAGTTGTGAGTTTGTTGTCATTTTATTGTTCATAATTTTGATCTTCTTTTTCTTAAATAAGTCCCTTTAAAATTTCATATAATAAGGGCTTTGTGATGATGAACTCCTTTAGCTGTACCTTCTCTGGGAAGCACTTTATCTGCCCTTCCATTCTAAATGACAGCTTTGTTGGATAGAGGAATCTTGGCTGTAGCTCCTTACTTTTCATCACTTTGAATACTTCTTTGGACATTCCCTTGTTGTCTGCAGTTTCTTTTGAGAAATCAGCTGACAGTCTTATGGGAATTCCTTTGTAGGTTACTCTGCTTTTCTCTTACTGCTTTTAAGGTTCTATCTCTCTCTTTTTAAAGATTTTATTTATTAATATTTAGATTGATGTGTGAGAGATACATCAATCAGTTGCCTCTTGCATGACCCCAACAGGGGACCTGGACCGCAACCTAGGCATGTACACTGACTGGGTACCTTTTGGTTCACAGGCTGGCACTCAGTTTGCTAAGCCACACCAGCCCAGGCCAAATTCTCTCCTTATTGTTAACCTTTGGCAATTTAATTACAATGTGTCTTGGTGTGGTCCTTTTTGTTTCAGACTCTCTATGCTTCCTGGACTTGTATGTCTATTTCCTTCACCAGATTAGGGAAGTTTTCTTTCATTATTTTTCCAAATAAAATTTCAGTTTCTTGTTGTTCTTCTCCTTCTGGAATCCCTATGATTCAGATTAAAATTATTGGCACATTTGGAGAGGTCCCAGAGTCTTATTCTCTCCGCATTTTCTTGAATTCTTATTTCTTCATTCTGTTCTGGTTGACTATTTATTTCTTTCTTATGTTCCAGTTCTTCAATTTAAACCCAAGCTCCCTTCTCTTCATTATTGCTTCCCTGTGGGTTTTTCTTTATTGCACTTAGTATAGCCTTCATTTCTTCTTTTATGCTTTAGCTGTACTCAGTGAGATCTCTAAGCATCCTTAGCATTAGTGTTTTAAATGTTACATCTGATAGGTTGGCTGCCTCTGTTTCACTTAGTTCTTTTACTGGAGTTTTGTTCTATTATTTCACTTGAGCCATAGTTCTATCTTTCCTCAATTTGGCAGCCTCCCTATATTTGTTTCCATGTATTATGTAGAGCTGCATTGACTCCTTGTCTTGTTGCATCTGTTACATTGTATGGGGTGGGACCTGGGGTAATGGCCACGCCCAGCAGCCCACTTCAGCATTTTGTGGCTTTGTATATGGGGGAGGGGTCAGAGAGGGGGCAGTGCAGCTACCTGACTGTTGGGGGCTTGCTGGACACTCCCCCTACTTCACTATGCGACTCGACCCCCCCTAGTTGTTGCCCTGGTAGTGATTCCCAGAGTGGGTGGGTTTGCATACATTCTAGGGTCCTATGAGCCCTTTAAATGGACTCTCCTGAGAGACCCACAGTTTCTTCCACTGGCCCAACTCCAAATGGGTTTTACAGCTAGAATTTATGAGGCTTTATTTCCCTGGCACTGGAACCTTGGGCAGCATGGTTTGACCTGGGGCTCCCAGGTATCTCCAATATGGGACTGCCTGTACTGCTGGCTGCTGCCACTGCCGCTGCTGCTGCCACTGGCCACTGCCACCATCACCAGGTCAGTCCCACCTCGCTGCCACCACACAATGGGGCTGTCTGCCCCAGCTACCTATCTCTGCCCCTCCTACCCATCTGGATGAATATATCTTCTTTAAATCCTTGGTGTCAACTTTTCATACAGTTTGATTTTCTGGCAGTTCTGGGTGTTTTTTGTTTTCAAGTTAGTTGTGATCCTTCTTATGGCTGTGCAAGGAGGCAAAGCATGTCTGCCCATATCTCGATCTTGACCAGAAGTCACACATAGTTTAAAATCAAGGCTTATTTAGCATTTTCAATGTATTTTCTAATATATTTGCTTATTATTGCTTCTTGCCTATAATTCTTTTTAGATTTAACTTCTTTCTTACTCACATAAAGAATTTAGCATAAAAAATAAGTAAGCTGAGATAAATTTAAAGGAAGTTGCCATTCTGTTAAAATGTAGTAACATTTAAAATTGTAATACAATTTATAAAGTAATAAAATAAAGCTAAATCAAACATTTTTCTATTTGAGGAAAATTAATGGTATATATACAACATTTCATATATTAAATGCCTTTCTGGTTTTCCAATCACATCCAATATCAATCATTTAAAATAAAGTAAACTATAAACACTAAGCTCAGTGTTTTTAAAAATTATTAACTTAAATATGTCCAGGAACTTAATACAATGTGATTTATTGCATTTTTCATAAGGCATCTTATCATTTTACTGACATACAATGATTTATGTGAAAATAAATATATGTTTTAACAATATAAAAGCAGAGATACAATGGGAAATAAGTATAAGCAAAGACTTTAATAGGATTTAATTTTGATTTTCTTAGCTATTCCTTCAAAAAATCCTCCCTGAGAAACTATTTTTTGGGGAGACAACAGGAAATATTGGTGATATAAAGACATTTAACACATTTTTAAGTTTCCAAAAGCCATCCAAGCAGTGTTTTTGCTCTGTGTCCTGAGTTTACAGTCTGTAACCAGACTATTAGTGCTTTATTATGAGACTATTCCATATTGATAAACTCTAGCTTATGAATTTTTAAAAAGATTTTATTTATTTAAAAAAATAGGGGAAGGCAGTGAGAAAGAGAGTGAGACATCAATGTGTGGTTGCCTTTTGCAGACCCCCTGCTGGGAACCTGGCCCAAAACCTAGGCATGTGCCCTGACTGGGAATTGAACCAGCACCCCTTTAGTTCTCAGGTCAGCACTCAATCCACTGAGCAACACCAGTCAGGGCTAGCTTATGAATTTTATATTTTATATTCTCAGATTCTAGTTTTAGGTACATTCTCTGAGTTCTTGCCAGCATATGTTGTCTAAGTCTTGCAGCTTCTTTGATGCATATTTTCTCTTTTTTACTGTGAAGCTGAGCTGAATTGAAAGGGATCAAACCCTCATTATTTGGTAGATTGTCAGGAGGGAATTCTTTTATTGTGTCTGTCTCATGCTAGATGTTGGCATTGTCTTCATGTATGAGGAGTTATAATCTTCCAACACCAAAGAGCAAAGAACCACATCAGAAAACCAGTGGGTTCAGAGGAGTGTAGGATTTCAAGTTTCAGAGCTGTACTTAACCAGATTCCTCATCTCAACATAAGGGTCCCAGTTCTTCCTTATTATGGCCTTGACTTTGACTTAGAAGACCTTCTCAGACTGACAATTCAACATTTTCCAAAGTTTCTCTGTTATAGTTAAATTCTAAACCTGGTCCTCTGCTCTGTCTGCCTCTTTTTTTTTTTTTTTAATTTTATTTATTTATTTTTAGAGAGGGAAGGGAGGGAGAGAGACAGAGAGAGAGAAACATCAATGTGCGGTTGCTGGGGGTTATGGCCTGCAACCCAGGCATGTACCCTGGCTGGGAATCGAACCTGGGACACTTTGGTTCCCAGCCCGAGCTCAATCCACTGAGCTACGCCAGCCAGGGCTTGTCTGCCTCTTAATAGATAAACTGATTAGGGTTTCCATAATGTTGCTTAGGAGACAGTGGGCTTTCACATTGTGCCTTGAATTGGCGATTAATCATCCTAACGCTGTCATTACCTATCTTCTACAAATCAATGGAAGTCAGCAGCAGTTAATTCCATGGCATTTATGATTAACCACTCTGTCATACTTCTCCAGTAAGGAAGATATTGTACCAGCCAGATGCTCTTTCAGTGATATCCCATCCCAATTAACCTTTGGTAGAATTTTTAACATTTGCATTGTTGTAACATGCCAAAGGCTATTCATACTCCATCTACTGCCAATTACAGCTTTTCAGTGCAAGCTAGCCAACAGGCAATCCATTTCTAAAGTCCCATACTATAGTGTGCTTTCTAGAATTACCTTTGGTAGTGGCTGTTCTTAAACTGTGTTCTCTGGAAATAAACTCTGAGATAGAGAGTTGTATCCAGATTTTTTGAAGAATGGTCTTGAGTGATACACCTGTAAGAAACTGAGGAAGATACAATAAGAGAAAAAAAAAACTATCTGCACCACAATGCAGATAAAAGTGAGGCTTCAACCAATTTTATGGGGAGCTCTGAAGCCAGATGGTCTTTCAGAATGTCCTGAATTGAGACAAAGGAGCTGGAATTTGTATCCCTGTATTGGCTAGTCACTGCCTTCACATTGAACCCTATGCAAGGCCATAGTTTTCATGTAAGGGTGTTCCCTGTGGCCAGTGGTAATTTCCCATGAAGGGCATACAGTATGAGCCCCCAGCTGCTAGGAACACTGGATGCATTTACTCTAGAGGGATAAGTGCATTTACCCTAGAACGAGAGGGGAGATCTCTTTCTAAGGTACTGTATTCATTGATAGTATCCATTACAACCTGAAGAAAATGATAAAATTTACTTTCCCCCAGTAATCATAATCTATTGGAGAAAGAAAAAAAAACTAACATTTTTGAAACAAGGAAAATGCCATTTATGTGCTTAATTATGCTGTGAGGGATTTGCTGTAGATCCTATTGATTATACATGTGGAACCTATACTGTGGGAGATTCTAGCAAGTAAAACCAAGCTGATGTTCACTGGGTCATACATTTTCTTAATGCTAGTACAGATAAACTAGGAACTCCCACTATTTCTGTCCTCTCTTAGAAGTACTGGTGACAAGGCTTATATCATTGTCCTAAAGTCTTCTTTTGCTTGTTTTTGTGGATAAATAATGACTTTTCCGATTGAGAAATTGGCATTGGTTGGGTTGCAGCAGCCTGTTGGACATGATGAATTTTGCTCCTGCCAGCCTGAACCTTGTCACTTGGGCTTTCTTTCACAGCTTTCTGCCTCAAATAGGCATGGTCTACTTACAGCCTTCCTTAGTCATCAGCTCCTTGAGAGAACATAGGCAAATAGCATGTCTCACAGAACCTATCACTGGGTGTTCCAAGTTCTACTCTGGCTGCCCAATAGTCTTCTATTCCTTCTCACACAAATGATCACATTTTCTTCTTGCTTCCACAGTACTTTATGCATATTTCTTTTATCTCCCTGCATTGAAATTAGTCTTCCTGTCTGATATCACTTATTTTCCTCCTTCCTGGCACATGTTCCTGAAGAATGATGACCATATCTTACTCTTTTTTTCATTCATTCATCAAATGTTCATTATATTGGAAAACCACTAGGAGATACTCGGACACTCAAGACAAAGCACTGCTATCAGTGATATGGCAATCTACTAAAGGAAACCAAACTATAACAAATAAGTTACAATGTTGCATGATAATATTCTTACACTTTTATGTTTATATATGTTAAATACTGAATCTGCTACATTTTGAGCTATTTAGTGATCCCTGAACCTTTGCTTTTTGCTCATGCCATTCCTTATGCCTGAATCACTCCTCCATATAACTAAATCCTGTCCTGCCTTCAAGATTCAATTGAAGTGGGTGATCATACTTTGAGAAGGTACCAAGAGACTCAATCCATTATATTTAAGTCTGGCTATTTGGCTGAACTTCCTCTATAATTACATAGCAAAAATCAAATTCTCTCATAGCACCTATTAACTAATGCTATTTTCAATAAAGTGGCTATTATTTATTGACTATCTACTGTGTCCTAGGCACTGTCCCATATACTTTGTATGTATTTTTACATTAATTTTCCATATAATCTTAGAAAGTAAACATTTTAATTTTACTGCATGATAATATAATAATCATTAGGACTTATAGGCAGTTTCCTGGTGGCTCAGAGCAATTGAACTATTATCTAAAGCCATGAAATCTTAGTGTTTTTTTTTTAGAAAAACTTAAAATCTTTTACATCTTACCAACTGATGGGCATTTCATTTGGAGGTTTGTGAGATACTTAATCTCTCTAAGACAGCCCCACACCCTCAGAAACAGTGCTATTTCCCAAACAGTGACCTTGTGTCCCTGCCCACCTAGACTGTCTCACTTTTTGGTTCTGATTTTTACAGAAACATTGTAAATTTCACAAAAATATTCATTAGGAGGTGGAGATGTTGTTGTAAGATTTTAGAAACACATAACTTTATAGAAAGAAAATGTCAGGTAAGCCTGAATAAATAACTCCATATTTACAAATCTCTTTTTAAACTATTTTCACCTTATCTTTCTGGAAGTATCGTTCTTGGCCTTGAGGTGATTTCAGCCTCTTACAGATGTTCACCTGCCTCATTTAATTTACTGACAAAGAGAGAAAATAAAAGTCACCTAAGGGTTGAGTTTCTTCTGATAAGATAAAAATATTTTGTTAGAATTTCTGTGATCTGCTATTCAGGTTTATAGAACACTATTAAATATAAATCCAAACAGAAGTGAAAAAATGTCTTCATGTGTATGTACACATGTAGGTGTATATATATGTATATAATAGAAAATGCACAACATATAATGAACATTAATACATACACAGCATGTACATACAAAGTTTTTGTATATGTGTATTTGCATGTATGTATATGTGTGTATGGGTGTGTATATACATGTAAAAATAACCTAGAAATGCATGGCTGTTAAACAAGAGTTATCTCAATTTTAAAGCAGTGTTTTCAAAGTGAAGGCCTTAAAATGTTCTTCAAGTTAAGGGAAAAAAATTAGACCATGGATCTTTATTGCTTTTTCTTTTTTTGATCAGTTTTGCAGCTGTTCTCTTTTGAAATGTTATATTTGTATATACATACATATAAGGGTTTTCATCACAGTGACTAATGTAAATGATTTCATGATTACTGTAACAGACCAAATGCATTGCTCTCATTACAGTCTTTAATATCACAAGGTTCTTTTCCCTGAATTTTCATAAACGTAGCTATTAGCTGATGGAAATCATTTCATGCTCAATGAAAAGCAAAATACACTTAATGCTCACAGAAGCCAAAAGAACCACTGAAAATAGATCTCGATTTGCCTTTATAGCATCCATTTCTCTTTGTGCACCAGAGAAGTCACACTGGGAGAGAAGCAGGTGCTGGGAGGCTGCTGCTACAGGAGACTATTAGCTTCAAGAAATGATCAGTCTTCAGAAATATTTTCTTTTTCCCAATTCATATTCAGGTGCAAGTTTCTCTCCATTTCGTTTGTCACATCCTATCTCCCTTTCTGATTTCTTATAATTGAAAGACTCATCACAAAATGCTGGTGTGCTGCATGCTATGGTTCAAGAATTTTTAAAGGAAAAAAGCACATCAGGTTGCTGTGTTGCTCTGCTTCTGAAGCATTATGATTTTCTTTGTGAAAAGCAAGTATGTTTTTACAGGCCACTCATTTTAAGTAACATGTATTTAATATAATGATCACTTCCTTGTAGAAGGAGAACAAAACCAGTGTTAAATCACTTCTTATTTTGAAGAGACAGCAACAGAACTTTGTTGAAACTTTTCTTTATGAGAATAATAGGCAAAGGGTAAAGAAAGTAAATATGGTTTTCTTATCAAATTTTTGTTACATTAAAGTGGTATTACTATAGGGAGAGTTTAATCTGCCTATAAACTCTCAAATATCAAATAAATATCAAATAACCTGTGAAACCCCAATAATTATATACTATTAAGGTATATTTAAAATACACAAACTCTAGTGAGTAAACCCAACAAAAGCTGTCATTAAAAAGAATATTTTTTTCTTTCACTTATCAGAAATCAAAGAGCTGTTTGAAATGATACACACATATGCCTCTGGCTGTAAAACAGAGTGAAGAAGGGATTCAGGTAACTTGTCCAGCAAACACTTTCTCGTTCCTGACTGTGTCTGAGGGGTGTGCAGGACCAGTTAATGGAAAAAAACAAATGAAAGGCCTCTTACAGAATTGTGACTCTTTTAGGACAGTTCCTCAAAACCTGTTTCATTTTTTAACATTTCTACTTCAGATTGGTGATTCATAATGACACGGAAAATAATGTTTGTTGCTTTTTATTATATATTATGCCAGTTTGCCCAAAGAAATGCATCTAAGCATGCCATCCGGTCCGATTTACTAAGCTGTGACTTCTTATCAAAACTATAATTGGATCTAAAGAGCGAAATAACTGGATTTAAAGATCAAGCTTCTGTCTCCATCTGCCTTGCATTGCCTTTACTGCTGTAAATAAATAATCCATGTTCAAACTAATACTTGCAATTATTTACACATTTAAAGGTGGGTGAGTTGGGACGGGAGTAAAAGATAGAAAATTGTACTGCAACAACAATTTAAATAAAATTTAAAAAAATGAAAAAAAGTACTTTATTCTGTACTCCTAATAATTATGTTTACTTTAGAAAGATTATTTTAATCTCCCTCCCAGTCACCCAAAATATCGGGGCAAAAGACTGGGGGATTAGTTGTTATGACACCGGTTTTTGAGGCTAGTTTGTCACGATAACCTATGACTTTTGTCTCTCAAGCTCCATTTTTCTGCTTGTGGAACCAAGGAGACAAATGTAAAACATTTACAATTGTAAAACAAATGTTTGAGGGTTTAGTGCTTCTATTTTACCCTATTTATGAATGTTAAAATAAAATAGGATATCTTCTTTTTCTTTTCTTGTCTACTCCCCACATAATAATTGTTTTATTTAAAAAGAAGTATACTAAACTTCAGTTGGAAGTCTTTAAGTCCACTTATTTTCTATGACTTCTAAAACACAAACAAAATTTGACCGAGTACCACAAACTTGGGATTTTAAGGAAGAAAATATAAAAGTAATGTAATCATCCAACATAGCAAATTTAACCTGTACAGTTAGATGTTTCTTGGGTAAATATGCCTTTTTCTTAGAGCTCTGTGCTGTAGAAAGTGTACTTTGTTAATCATAAAGTCTTTGAGGATATAGATTTCTGCCTGTTTCACTTTGCAAAAAAAATTGTCATCTTTATATAATACTATAACTTTGTCCTTATCCACATATCACCACTTATTTACTTCTTGGAGCTTTGACCATGTCTTATTTATTTGACTTTTAAAAAGTAATATATTAGTTAATTTTATACTTAAGTAATTACTGCCTCACCTTAAGCGATAATGTTTGGGAAAGCATATATTGCAGGCTTAAATTTTTTAGTAAACATTAACATAAACCCAAAACTATCAAAATAAAGAAATGACCACCTACTACTATGGACAGTTTCTGAGATGACCCTGGTGACACCCGTGCTGCAGTGTGGGGAACTCTGTGACAGCACTTGAAAAAGTAGCTTGATAGTTTTTATTTTGGGGCAGAAAAAATGAGTTCTGTCACAAAGGATGAGAATTTTATGTTCTTTTAACTTCCAGAGATTCTGTATTTTGTTCTTTAACTACATTAAAAAGAAAAAAGAAAAAACTCCCCTCACTTCCATGGGTATGAGATTTACTTGGCTGTTTGCCCTGAATTATACATACATTAAAAAGATGTGACAGAAAATATTAAGTACTAAAATATTTCAGTTGGAGCAGAAAAGATGAAATGTCATTTCAAGCAAATGAAAAGATTTCACAGTTATTTCAACTGGAGCAGTACTGAAGAGCTCCATGGAGAACACAGAGTCTTTTAGGCAGAGAGATAGTGGAGTTCAGTTATCAGACAGATACTACCCATGAAAACCTATACTATTTCACAGCAGAAAGAACACATCCCAAAGATGAGATGGAGTTATGATATTATATAAAAAATGGCAACAATGACAAAGAAAATTTCTTGGAATAGGCTGGTAATTCTAACTGCTGCAGTAAGTTTCATGTTTTCTGACTTTAATCTCCAAAATATACCTCTTAGTTCAAAGCAGCACTGTTAACTATCCAGATTTTTGTTCTTATATTTCAGATTTATATTAAGTTTCTAATTCTAGAAGCAGTGATTTTATTTACATTTTTGTGACTATTAAAACAATATAATAAATCCTCACTGAATTTTCAATCTGCTATAATTTTACCTACCACATACATTTACTTAGATTTTTTAAGAAAAATAATATATTCAGGTTTCCAAGTAATTTGGAATATTTGCATGCTAAAGGCAAACTTAATATGATTTTCTATATCTATTATCTGTAATCAAAGTTGTAATATTATGTGCTTATGTGATACACGAAAGAAATTCTCAGTGAAATGGAGATACCCTCCCAGCTCTTTTGCTTCCTTCTGAGATTCTAACTCACCATACTCTCTTATTATATGCATCACACCCCTAGAATATTGAATTTTCATTGCTTCTCTGCTACATTCAGTTTTTGACTGGTACTCTGATAAATATAATTTTCCTCTGCCCCCAAAGCCTTCCTATTTCTTTATATTATATTCATAGTCATTCTTCCTGAATCAGTTCAAAGCTTTATGAACTTTATCATGCCTGCAAATGCAGAAGTTCTTGTTGGCTTTCAATATCTTATGTTGCCATAACATTATGTTCATATCCAGGGACTGCAAAAATTGTTTGTGTTGAGATTTTTCTGTTTATATTCCTGGATATCTCTTGTGCAGACCAAGGTAGAAATAACATTCATCTTGTATCTTCTGTGTCTGGCATAATTCCTGGCTTATAATGTGCATTCTGCAAATGTGGTGGAAGGAGGATCAAATAAGTCACACCTACATAATACTATAGAATGCAGCCAAGGTTTTATTCACTGAAAACAGAAGTTAAACAGACAGTGTTGAAATTTTTGCTTTGCAGGTGAATATTTGGACACCTTAAAAAGTGCATTTGAGAGCAAGAGAAATTACTGCATCCATTAAATATATTTTATTTTTTAGACAGATTTATCTTGCAGAACTATGGAGAATAAACTAAAAGTATTTGGCATATAACATAAGGGAAGGAGTCATTACAATAATACAATTATCAAATGATACTGAAGAGCTGAACTTGAACGAAGACGCAATTAGGAAAGTGCAAAATCTTTTAGAGGTAGAAAAGGATTTGGCAATACTTGGCTATATTCAAACACAGTGATGTACAGAGAAGGGTCTTAGTAACAAGGTTTACTGCCTGAGTGGCATTCATAAAAAATATGAGATGAAAGAGAATAATTTTTTAAATTGACTCTGTTCATAGTTCAGGGGATGGAGTGAGGAACATAATTATCTCAGTTTTAAAGGTATTGTCATTGGATTTTTAGAAAATTTAGACAGAGATATCCTGAAGGTAAGAATGTCCAGAGATTATGAATGATTTCTGAACAAAATTTAAGGCCTTGGGGATCATAATCAGAAAGATGACTCTTTGAAACAACATTTATCCATGAAATGATGCAGAATTATACAAAAAAGGGAGAGAGAACATTAAGGATACAGAAGTAAGATGAATTTGTACAAAGGGAACTGAGAAGAAAAAAAATCCAAAGAATAAGAGTATTTGGTATCAGAAAACAAGGGAAACAAGGTATATTTTGGAGATTAAAATCAAAAGAGTAATGGTGAACAGCACCAGATCCATGCAGGTTAGAATAAGTTTAAACCTATTTCAGAAATATTAGTCTTTTATCTTATTAGAGACTTTCAGATTATGTGGAAGAAAGACAAATTGGATATGCATTTTTATATGTAATTACAAATTAAATATAAACAGCAAAGGATTTCGTGCAGATGTACATGTAAAAAAACACTCATTCAAAATATAAACAAAAATTAAATTGTTACTCAGCCTAACAAGAGGAATAGAAAACATAAACTGAACTGATATAAAATTCTAAAGTCAAAATAAAAGAATGTCCTAAAAAATTTAAGTGATATATTCTCATGGGAGAGGGTGTGGGGCTACTACACTCAGGAGGAAGATGCACCCTGTGTTTAATGCAGAATTTTTATTTAATATTTATGCACTGTTATATGCTTGGTATTGTGCTAGTTGAAATACAGTTTAAAAATTTAATGACAGTTGAAAATAAGTTAATATATGTAATATAGGAAAATAGCAAGCAAGAAAATACAGTAGAAGCGAGACATGATAGACAGGAAATACATTCTACCAAACTTAAAATATGAAAAAAAAATTGAAATTGCATGACAACTAGATTTTACAATAAACTAGTTAATTCTCAAATTCTCAAAACTTAACAAAACCTATGTGATCATTTAATATGTCACAAATAAGTTGTAACTCATTAACAATAAAATGTTAAATAACATTATTTAGAAAAAAATAAATTTATTTCCCACACCACACAGAACAATAAAATTCATGAAAAGTTAAAGTCTTTAAATTTAAACCAAACAACAATTTGAAATATCTAAGAGTAAATCTAAGGAAGAAAGTGCAATGTCAATATGACTATTAATGGATTTTTTTTCCTAGCAAAGAATTTTATTTATTTAATTAAGCATTCATTCCACAGTGTTTATTGATGGCCTGGTGTTTAACAGGAATTTGGTTCAGAGATGGGGGTATAATGATAAACAAAATTCATAATGTCCATAAATCTCTAAGAGTACGAAGGAAGAATACCTATTACATATTGGGAAATCTGGGTAGGGGGAGGATTATGGATTATATTCCAGAGAAAATAACTCACTAGCTGAGGCCTAAAAGATGATTTTTTAGAGCCATAGTATAATTTGAGGGAAAGAAAAGTTTAGAAACATAAAAAACAATATGTGAAAAAAGGCATATTGGAGGAAATTAGAGTTACTTGAGTTACTAAACTCAAGAGTTACTAAAACTTTAGAGTTACTAAATGAGAAGATAATAGGGTATGTCAGAAGAATTAAGGGCTGTGAAAAATTTGCTAAGGAGCTTAGACTATATTTTAAGGCTAATGGGAATCACTGATTGATTGAAGTAGGCTGATACAACCATAAGAAAGAAAATATATCAGTAAAGATGAACAGGTGAGGATGGATGACCCAGTAATTTACTGGATGTGGGGGATAAAGGGAAGGGGAAATTGAAAGTAACATCTTTGGATTTGAGATGTGGCAGACTTATTTGGGGTATATGGTATGTTAATTTGATACATTTATGTATTGTAATGTTATTGCTATTTTAGATTAGCATCTCTATTATAATTAGTACCTCTACCACCTTATATAATTATCATTGTTTTTTGTGGCTGAAATAACTAAGTTCTAGTCTCTTAGCAAGTTTGATGATTATAATGCTATCCTGTTGTCTATACTGTGCTACAGACCCCTAAAACTTATTTACTCTTTGTTGTTCATACCCTTAAACACCATTTGTCCTATCCCCTACTCCTTATGCCCTGGTGACTGCTATTTTATTCTCTGCTTTTACAAGTTTGGCTTTTTTTAGGTATCACACATACATATCATACATTGCTCATCTTTCTCTGTCTGACTTATTTCACTTAGCAAAATGTGGTCAAGGTTCACCATGTGAACCTCTTATACTCTTTTCCACCTTGATCTATTTTTAATTTTTCAGAGAATCTTCATGCTATTCTCTAAGTAGCTGAACCAATTTACATTCCCACCAACAGTGTACATTCTTGCTAATACTTCATTATCTTGATAATAGCCACTTTAATAGGTATGAGGTGATATCTATTTCTAGTTTTGATTTACATTTCCCTGATGATTAATGTTGAGCATCTTTTTATGTACACATCAGCCCTTTGGATGTCCTTTTTGAAAAATATCTTTTAGTTTCTCTGCCCATTTTTAAATTTTTTGTTATTGAGATATATGAATTATTTATGTATTTTGTATATTAACTGTTTAACATATGGTTTACAGTTCTTTTCTCATAGTCTGTAGGTTGTATTTTCATTTTGCTAATTGTTTTTTTTTGATATGCAAAGATTTTTAAGTTTAATGTAGTCTCACTTGTCTAACTTTGTACAGCTTAAAGGCATATGCTGAAGTTCTAATTTGTATTTTAGTTGATTTTTGTGAATGGTGTAAAATAGGTGTAATTTTATTCTTCTGCATGTGGATAACCAGATTTTCTAGCACCACTGATTAAAGAGACTGTTCATTCCTCACTGTATATTTTTGGCACCGTGTTGAAGATCAGTTGACTACATATATATGAGGTTTATTTCTAGGCTTCCTATTCTGTTCCATTACTCTATATGTCTGCTCTTTATGGTCATACCATACATTCTGTATATATGTTTTGAAATCAGAATGTATGATGTCTTCAGGTTTCCTTTCCTTTCTCAAGGTTGATTTAGCCATTCATGGTTTTATGTGAGTCCATAAGAATTGTAGAATTATTTTTCTATTTCTGTAAAAAATTCCATTAGTTTTTTTATAGAGATTGCCTTGAATATGTAGATTGCTTTGAGTAATATGAACACTTAACAATATTAACTCTTCCAATTCATAAATGTAGTTTGTCTTTATGTTTGTGTCTTAATTTATTTTATAAATGTTTTATAGTTTTTAATATACAAGTCTCCCACTTCCAAGGCTAAATTACTAAATATTTTATTATTTTTGGTTCTTTTAGGTAGAAAATGGTATTTTCTACCAAATTTCTTTTTCTCATAGTTCATTGTAGTGTATAGAAACACAACTAATTTTTGTATTAATTTTTGTATCCTGCAAATTTACTGAATTTTTTTATAGTTCTAACAGTTTACTGATGTAGTTCTTATTTTTCTATTTATAAGATCATGTTATCAACAAATAGGGACACTTTTACTTCTTCCTTTCAAATTTGGATACTTTTTCATATCTGTTTTCTTGCTTAAGTGCTTTGGTGAGCCCTTCCAGTACTATGTTGAATAGAAGTGGTGAGATTGAGCATCCTGGTTTTTTTTCTAATTTTCAAGGAAAGCTTTCATTTTTTTCACTGTTGAATATAATGTTAGCTGTGGGTTTGTCATATATGATCTTTACTATATTAGGTGTATTCCATTTAAGATACATTTTAAAAATCCAAGGGATTTTGCCAAATAGGCAGTTGGAGACAAGTAAAAATTAAACACTATGGTTACAAATTTTGGAGCTATCAGCATATATTTAGATGGGACTGGATGAAATCACCTATAAAATAGAAGACATAAGATGATAAAAGAAGCAAAAAGCATCACTTCTGATAATGGCAAATTATAAGTAATTTGAACCAAACCTCCTGTTGATACCAATTTTAAAAAATAGACAAAATATTTGTAAAAAGCTGCTTGAAGTTAAGGGAAAGTTAAGAAGTAAATGAAGAATTATGGAAACATGACCAAAAGTAAATGAAAATGTAAATGCAACAAATCAAAAATTGTGAAATAGAGCTAAAGTATTACTTAAAAGAAAATTTGTAATACTAATTTCCTATATTAGAAAAGAAGGAAGGTTTCAAGTTAATTACCATAACTTACAAATGAAAAAATAGAAAAATAAATCAAATAAACCTAAAGTAAATAAAGGAAAAACAATAAAATCAAAGTGGAAATTACTAAAACAGGAAACTGAAAAAATGAGATATTTAATATTTTTGACATTCTAAAACTGGCTTTTTGAGAATATCAATAAAATTAATCAGTCTACAGTATTTCAATGAGACCAGTGACATCATTGCTAATTCTGGACACAGTAAAAGGATGATAAAGAAATATAGAAAACAACATTATGCCAATTATTTTGACAACTTCGATAAAATTAATACATTCTTTGAATGGCTAAAAATTTCCAAAATTCAGTCAAGGAGAAATAGATTATCCCACAATGGGCACAATTCAATTTGTAGTTAAAATTTGTTTTCCACAATAAAAATTCCAGAGTCACATTACTAATACTAGATAATGATGGCTTGAAGGAATTACTTGGGTTGTCAACTGATCCTAAGTGGCTACAAGCTTTTGTAAGCAGGCTATTGTGAATAGTATTAAAACTAATAATGATCTCATATTTAACTGGAACATAATCAACAAAAGAAAAAAGGAAGCAAAATATAACCAGAGACACTGAAATTAAGACCAATCTAACAATAGCCAGAGGGGAGGGGAGAGGGGACAGTGGGGAGAAAGGTTTTCAAGAACTACTATAAAGGACACATGGACAAAACCAAGGGGGAGTGTGGAAGCAAGGGAGGGAGGTGGGTTTGGCTGGGATGGGGGGGACTGGTAGGGGAAAAATGCACACAATTGTAATTGAACAACAATAAAGTAATTAAAAAATAATAAAAATAATAAGATATTTGTAAAAACTTAAAAAAAAACCCAACTAATCTGTCCTCATGAGTAAAGATAAAGGAGTGTTTCATGCTTACCCCAGGGAGAAGAAACTGTCCTGTTCTCTCTGTAATGGTTAAGTAGAATACACTTACTTAAGAAGTAGAAGCATCACAGATACTCCAACACTAAATTGGGTGTGTGATGGTAAGGTCACACAGCTCATTGATATTGCTGACCTTGACCATGACAGATGTTGTGATACAGCCAGCTACCTGATTCCACACCAATTTTGGGATTTTTATATAACTTTGCTAATAAGCGCCAAAAAATATTTAAGAGGCAATGATTAATTTACTAGTTTAATTTCTCTGAGAAAAAATGGTAGCAGGTGATGGGAGTGATTATTGTTTAACCAGTAGAGATGTTAGATAATTATTTAAAAATACAATAAAAATAGAAAAATACTAATTGTATTGCCAGTAGAAAATATATTATCAAAACCTGGGACATGGAGAAATGCTTCTTTTCACTCCAGCTGACTTAGGTTTGGCAGCTATAACAAATTACTATAGACTGGGTGGCTTAGACAAGAAAGATTTATTTTTCCTATTCTGGGGGCTGGAAAGTCCAACATCAAGGTTCCTGGTTTGCAGCTGTTTGTCTTCTTGCTGCACTCTGTCACAGTGGAAAGAGAGAGTAGGCACAGCTTCTGGGTCTTCTTAAAAGAGCACCAGCACTAATCTCATCATGAGGGCTCTGCCCTCATGATCTAATTACCTTGAAAGGCCCATCTCCAAATATCATATTGGTGATTAGGGTTTGAACATATGAATTGGAAAGGGATACAATTATTCAATCTGTAATAGTCTACCCATTCTTCCTCAAATGACACACACTTCTTAAACTGGACCATTAAATTAACTTTATATAACCAAGCTTATATAAATTTAAATCCTATTTTAAGAGTTGTGATTTAGCACAGAAAATACTAGAACATGGTGCTGACTTTATGCTGCCAGATAAAGAAATAGAATATAAAAATGATTGACAAAAGTGTTATGACCTGTTCACCCAACTTCCAGCTGGGATGCAAAGTCTTTCACAAGGGCGTGAGTGAGATGGTCTGGGAATAGTGTGGAAATTTCTTGGGACTACTAGTTGGCAGTGATCCCACAGGAAAGGGAGAGAAACCTAGAATGCAGATAGAGGGTGGAGGGTGCCTCTAACTGAGCTGCAATTGGAAAATAAGACTGGAGAATGTATTTTGAGGCTCTGTTGCCCTGATCTGAATGCATAATTGGAATTCTAATTATGTGTGAAAGGGACACTGTCTAGTTTTAACTGGGCATGCTAGATGGGAACCTTTGTATTGCCCAAACACTTTTCTGTAGGAAAACTAAACAATGTAGAGTTCTGAAAGTATGAGACCATTGTTCTCATTAAGAAAATGATTGAAGAGTGGCATTAAATCTCACTCACTTCTGGAATGTGACCATAGTTTTTGAGGACATAACAAGGTGATTCCCTTTATTGCTTAAACCATAACCAATCTGGTCCAGACTGTACAAGAAGTGTCAGAGGTGATTGGTATGCCATAAAAGACTTGGCTCATGCCTTGTTTTTCATACCTATTTAGGATCTAATGTGAGACTATTTGCATTTTGTTGTGAAATAATTTTTAGTCTCTATTTATAATTTTTACATAGGGATATTTAAGTACATTGGCATACATCATAATTTAATGTAGTGGCATGTGAATTTGATAACTATTGGGAGTAGTTGGTTTCTTGCTTTGATGATGTCATCATAATTGCCTCTTTGGAGGAAGGAAGCAGAAGAATTTGTCTTCCATATTGACATGTGGTAGCTGGGGAGAAACATAGCTGAACTAGATGGTTGCCCTAGTGTGTGAAGTTTTGAGAGATTATATTGCCTGGAGAAAACAGAAATGCCCCTCAAACTGTGGGAAATAAATGACTATCTTTACTGACCCTGCTGCTAAATGGGAAGCCTAAAGGGAGGTGGTTTTCTGTGAAATCACATTCCCCACTTAAGAATTTTGTTAGTCCCAATTCACAAAGACACCTGAAAAAGAGAAACAGAATTTGAATGGAGGCTTGTGTAAAACCAAACACTAAAAGACCAACTTGAACCTTCTAACCAGATTGCAGGCTGACTTAATAGTATCTGCAAGTAAGATGTGCCGACTGGAACCTTCGGCAGAAACTGAATATTGTACTTGATAGAGATCATGGAGATTTGGACTTACAAGCTGTGGAGCATCTCAAAAGATGAAGAGGCAATTTTTAGATCTTTTGAGACTATTGCTAGCTTGTTGCTGGGGGCATGGGTGAAAAGTGACCCTAATGATGAATGACAGCAGATAGTCCTGGGATCAGAAATGGAACTTTCATGTCTTGGGTAATGTCAGAGAAGGGTGGAGAAAGAGTAGTTCAGCAGAATTCACTGACAAAATGGACATATTTTATTCCACAACATATGATAAGGAGAAATTCAGGAGATGGGACCACATACATGAACATCTTACTTGACTCCTTCCAAGGCCGATGACAGATCTCTCGGTGGACCTCCCTACCTCTCCACCTGCCTGTTACCTGTTGCTTTGTGCATTGATGCCAAGATGTAGTTTGCTTAGATGGGAATTCCAAAATCTGGAGTTGAATCGCAGTGGGAAATTGGCCACAATATATCCTGCAGATGGTAAAATTCTGGTGAAAACAAACAGGTAAATCTGCAAAATAGGCAGAACTGAAATCTATTTATTTAGGGCTAGAAATGGTTATTGACTCAAAGTATTACTATATCATTCTAGGCTTTGCTTATTCTGGAGAATAAGAAATTTCAGAGAATACAAGGGAAGCTTAGAAATAAGCAATTGATCATTTTGGTCTATATGGGTATATTTCCTTTGAGGAAGGTTTACACTTCACTGCCACTCATGTTCAAAAATTAGGTAGGGAACAATAGAACAGAAACATCACATACCATCTAACCCTCGGGGTAGTATTCTTACTGGAAATTAGAATCTGTAATTAAGATGTCTGCTACTTAAAATTTAGGGTGGGAATTTTTTTGTTGGTAAGTCTATAGAGTTTTAAATTTGTACAAACACTTAAAAAACCTAGTTCTGATATTTAAAGCTAAATATCAACATATCCTCTGACTCAGCAATTTTATTCTCATAGAAGCGCACACACACATGCACAGCCTGGTGTATTCAGGAAGGATCTTTGCAGCTTTATTCACAACAGTTCAAACCTGGAAACAAGGAAGCTTCCCGCTAACAGCAGAATGGATAAATACATTCTGTACAGACATAACTGAATTCAATAAAACATTGAGCAATGACAACTACAGCTCTGTGGGACAAAATAGATAAATCTCATAATAGTGAGGGAAGCCTGGAACAAAATAATACAGATTGTATGATTTCTGTGTAAATAAAATTTAGAAAGAGACAAAGGAAATTTATATTGTTACAGTTCAGGATAGGGTTTAACTTTGGATGAATTCAGGTATATTGGCAGAGTGTATGGATGGACAGCTAGATGTTAATATATTCTATTTCCCACCCAATTTTGCATATCTGGCCAGTGGCAGACTGGTGATTTGGACTTGGGCCAGCTAAATATAAAATTTCCATTTTATCTACTACATAACAATGTTTTCACATTAAAAGTCTTTCATATATCATTAAATTTTCTGCTGTGTACTTCATCTGTTGCTGGTCAAAGTATTTCTTTTTCCAAATTTTGTCAGCCAAACAAAAGTATATTTCCAGTTACCTATTTCTGTTTAACAAATTGCTCTAAAATGTAACATATAAATCAAAAATATATAATTGTCACTCATGATTTTGTGTTTTGATGAGGTTCAGCTGAGCTGTGTTTCACTGGGAGTCGTGTGTGTTTCAGACAAAAGTTTGGTGGAGCTGAAGTAATCTGAATGTTTAATTAGATAATATGATTTGCAAACTGGTTTCTTTCCTTATTGGTCTGGTGACTGGGCTGGGATATCTTGAGGAGAACAAAAAGTTTCCTTAGTTTATAAAATCCTACAGAATACGTATAATCCATTTGGGAGATTTTATTCCACACCAATATTAAATGTAGCTCTTTCTTTTTGGTAGAGGGCAACAAAGTCTAGTTTGAGTATAACATTTAATCAGCTGGCCTTGTGCATTGCAGTTTTAGGTACAAAAGAAAGCACATTATGGCATCATTTGAAAAAAGGTCACTTGTCTCATAGGTTGATTTTCTGTTGTTTGGACATTTTCTTATTTTCAAGCATTGTCACATCTGACCTTTAGCTTAGCAGTCACTTTTGTCCTTTTGCTTCTACTGTTTCACTAAATACCTTTTAAAAGTAAAATAGGAGCATATTGTAGAAGCTGGTGCATTTAGGGAAGTACAGCAATAGAAATGCAAGGTAGAAAATGAAGGATAAAGAAAAATAGATGAGTATGTATGGTTACAATTTCTAAATGATTCCTGATGGCAGAAAGAATAAAAACAATGCTTAATGATTGTTTCTTTCTGATCCTTGTGTTCATCATTTCGTGGGTGGTTGTTTGTTTTTTGGAAATGAACTACAGTGTTTTTAAAACCCTTGATAGGAAAAGAAAGCTGAGAGGGGAATCTTCCTGTGTATAGTTACTACTGCATGCAAGTAGTAATTCTTGCTTCTCAAGGGTAGAATCTGCTCAAAAGTCTGGGTACACATATTTCACATATCTCAACTTTCACATAAGGGAGAAAAATAGTGACTAACATTTATCAATAGAAGTCAGAACAAACATTAGACACAAAACTAAGTAGATAAAATGAGCCTTAACATCTAGTCTTTTGAACCACTAAAATACTTTATGAAAGCTTGACCTCTGAATAAGCAAATAAAAGGTAGATGGGAGAAAGCCAATGCATGGGATATATGTAAAAGTTTTGGTCTGAAAATTCTACTATTAAGTTTAAAGAAAACACAAATTTTATCTTTATTTATGTCTACTGTCTTCAAATCATTGATATCTTTATAATGTTGTTTAACACATTGCCCCAAAACTTAGTATTTTTAAAAGATTTTATTTATTTACTTTTAGAGAGGGGGAAGGAAGAAAAAGAGAGGGAGAGAAAAAGAGAGGGAGAGGAACATCCAAGTGTGGTTGCCTCTCATGTGTCCCCTACTGGGGAACCGGACCTGAAACCCAGGCATGTGCCCTGACTGGGAATCTAACCAGCAACCCTTTGATTCACAGGTTGGCACTCAATCCACTAAGCCACACCAGCCAGGGCAAGACTTAATTTTTTTAAACAACAAACATCCATTATCTCACACTTCCTGTGAGCCAGAAATTTGAGTATGGCTCAGCTGGTTGGTCTAGCTCAGGATCTCTTACAGACTTATAGTCAAGATGTCGGTCAGGCTGCAGTCACCTGAAGGTCCAACCAGAGACAGTGTATCCACTCAGCTGACTCACGGTGTTACTGGCAGACGTCTTGGTTCCTCACCACCTGGGCCTCTCCTAGTGTAATGTGGCACCTGGCCTTTTCCAGGGGACAGAGGAAAGGGGTGGGGGACAAAGAACACACAAAAAGGAAACTGCAGTGTCTCGTATAATGTAATTCAGAAGTGACAAACCATCATTTTTGCCATTTTATACTGGTGACACACACAGGCCCACCAAAGCACAACGTGGGAGAAGATGTGAACAAGAGAAGAAAGGATCATTGGGAGCCATTTTGAGGTTAGCTGCCACAATCACAAGTGAGATATTTAAAACAAAATACATTTATTTCAGTCTTTCTAAAGCCTCTATATTATTATTCAATTTCTCTTTCTATAGACATAATTTAAAGATATGCTATAATGTTAAGTGTAAATGGAATATATGAACATTTTATTGGCATGTATAATATATGTGTATATATATATGTGTGTATATTATCTACTATTCAGCTTATTTTCATTATGTATTTTCCTGTTTTTTTCTTTTATTCTGAAAAAAAAAGAAAAGGGATATTGTCACTGTATAAATTTTACATTTCTTAGTATTAGGCAGTTCTTTAAAAATAACATTTTATTATTTTTGAGTAGGTTAAAGTGATAAATGTTGCCTTTAATTTTTCTCTGACATGCATAAAAGTATCATAATATCATTGCAAATAACATATTTTAATATGTGGTCAGATTTTAAGTGATAATCCTCTTCTATTAAGTCAATTATTGTTAAAGGATATTCAACATGGATAATCAGACGTGTGATTTCCAGGCTCTGTTCAATAATTAGGTATTTAATAGTTCCTCTTAATTAAAAAACCTCATGGAGATAAATACAATGTTTGAGGCATGATTTTGTGCAATTTTGTTGAATTGGAGGGTAAGGCGAATTAATTTCAAGACAGTATATATCTGAATTGACTAGCTTATGCTTTTATATCATTGCATTTTGAACACTTTAATGAGTTATAAAGTGCCAATAACATTCTCTAAATTTTAGATAATTTACACAGATGGCATTAAAAAAGTATCTTAATGAGAGTTTTTCTTTTGCATGGAACCCGTCTGTGGGTACCTTTTTTGGTCACAAACTATCATATACAAATAATTTAAATTTATTTAAATTATTTAAATTTCTTTCTTGAAAATCTAGCAGGAAAATTATGACTTAAATCTGAGGTATGTTAGGTATTATTCAGCATTCATCACACACACAAGTACTGTCTTACCTTTCCTCAGATTTGGTGAGACTGGGAGAGAGTCATCACTGAAACTCTTGGGTCAGTTTTCATGACCTGCCTTTTTCTCCCCTCAATGTGAGGACCATTTGATGGCAATAAGGGTGACTTTAGTGTTACTGAGTCATAATCTCCCTTGGTGAAAATATAGTAATAAGTTTACTGTTTGTATATAAATATACTGTGAGTTAGAATTTTACTTATTTGTATATTTGGACATTTAAGAATAAAAATTATAGTGAAATTGCATTAAATAAAAACCTGTGGCCATTTTTAGAATTGTCATTTTTTCCAAAATATTTCTTTAAGAAAATTGAGATGTTTCCAGTAACACAATCAATCATTTTGAATGTTACTGGAGCACCAAAAATAGTTTAACTAATTATATAATTTTTAGTAACCATGTATAAATGTTTATCTAAGTAACCCATATGGAAACATTCATTTGAATAAAGAAACTTCTTCATTTGAAAAACTTTAAATTAAACTAAATTGTCAGCCACTTGCAAAATTATCTTCTTTTATCAACTTAAATATAATTCTGAGTAACTTTTTTTTACACATAAGGAAACAAGAGAAGACAAATGACTTATAATTATGCAACAAAGGAGTGGTAGGGATGGAAGTGGCTGTTCTAACTTTCAGCAGAGTTTTCAGAACATCCGGAACATCTACTGTAGAAATGTCTCCACTGGGGAAAAATAAATGCTTTTTCCAGTTTGAAATTACTTCCATTTATGCCACTCTATGGAAATCATTCTCACAAAAGTTAGGCACTTTTCAATCTTTGTCTTATATGACCTTCTCTCCCACAAAGCCACGTGCCTCTTTCTCCAGGCACTCCCTTCTCTCGTCTTCTATGAGTCTTTCCCCCATGTCACTCAGCTCCACATTCACAGGGTGTGGTCTCTGAGAGCCAAGGCCTATCTCAGTTTTCCTTTTATTCTATAAGAAAAGTGGCTTTTTTGGTTTTGCAAACTTCTAATTTTTCTTTACTATATTGCTAGCTTTGCTTTTTGATGCTTGCAGGAGTAAGAAAAGGAGAAAACAAACAATTTGTCTAATGCTCTCTGGAATATGGCAGGATTTTAAAGATGACTTTTTTTTAATGATTTCCTAGTTTTTTTGGAGACAGCCCATGCTAGTGAGTTCATGGTTACTTATGGCAAATATATCTCTCTTTTGGCTGGTCACTCTAGAGTTCATTCAGAGCCTTGGGTGTAAAATGATCCTCCACCTTTTAACCCTTCAGATCTCTTACCCATCTAGGAAGCCTTGTTGCACAACATACAAGATAACCCTATACTATTTTTCTCCTGTGTAGCAGGCCTCTGATTCACAGAAAATGTTCAAGCATCATTGCTTCTGCCAGCTCTGGGAATGCTTTAGCCAGCCCTTTGCTCTTTAGGCTCTCCTGGCATGACTCAGACCTATTTCTCTCCAAACTGAAAGGTAAACATATTAAGTCCTCCAAATAATAGGATGAAAGCCAATTTCTCTTGAATTCTCAACAGGAGGCAGTGATCCCTTCCCTTTTCCCTAGGATCCCCAGGCTCATAGTTAAGTTCTTTCTAAAGAAATATTCTTTAAAAATAATCTGTCAGATTCCATTCTCCTCACTCTTTCATTGTCTTTTGAGTGTGAGAGGTTTTTAGAACTGTTATCCTCTAACTTACCTTCTCTTAGAGAGTTTTTTGTGCCTTACAATACAAATGACTTTGGAATGTGGCTCATCTGGTATCTCCATTTTAACATTTGATTATAATGCATGAAAAAAAATCTATGAATAAAAAACATATCTGAGTTTTTATTCTAATTCTTTCTTTTGTGAGTGTTTTTCAGCCTTTCTGTTCACGAGGCAACACACAAAAGGATTTTCTGTTAGTGCTGCAGTTTTTCAGAATTTGCTGATCTTTAAATTTAAGACAAAAACTGCAGTAGTGACTTTGCTCACAGGGAGCAAGGTTTGAAGTGGGGCTGTGTGTAAGGAGTGAGGAGCCACCTACCAGAAATTCAGGACCCCCTGACCTGACATGGAAGGGTACAGAATGTATATTCACAGGGTTGCCTACTTTTAACCTGTTCACAATTAATACTTAACCAATCTATGAGATAAAAATATTTTGAAAACACCTAGAAAAGTACTTTTATATTTCAGTGAACAATTTTCGAGTCAATATAAAAAGAATGAAGTATAACAGTTGTAACTGAATGTAGCTACACAGACAATTAATTAGGCAATTATTAGACAGTCAATCTCTTATTATTATTATTAACATTATCATTATCCCAATTTCAATTAGTCATATGAGTATTATACAAGATACAACAATAAGAGTTAATGTATCAGGAAATGATATGTTTCTTTAGTTCTGCCTCTAATAGTAGTATTAGAATACTTCCATTCATTCATGTTTTCCTTTATTTAGTCATTATTTAAAGAAAACAGCTTTAAACTACTATAAGGGTGCTTTGGGTCAATTGTCTTATTAGTATGACCATATATTTAAATATAAGTAATGAAAAGAAGGGTCTCATTATCTACCCCTAGTCAGGCACTGCTAAAGTGCTTTGTTTGCATGACCTCATCTAATACCACATATTATACCACGTATTGTGGAAGTGTTACTAGTGATATTTCCATTTCATATGAGGAAACTGAGGCTTCCTGAGGTTAGTAAATGGCTGAAAAATACAGGGTTAAATGTGCAAGCGGGATCTCATGCCTGTTTTATATGAGGGCAAAGCACATACCATTTAATGACTACAATACTCTGAATACAATAGTTTTCTCTGGCACTTGTGATTCAGATACTTCATCGTAATGTCAGGGTGTTTTAAGAATATTTTCTAAAAAACTAAATTTATGCTAAATTTACCAAATTACACAGATAATTTATACTTTATTAGCACAAAGCACAATTTGTTTATCTATCAGCCATATGTGTGTGTGTGTATATCTACATATATACACACCTATATACAAACATAGGAAAACATACCCTGACACTATTTTATTCATTTTTTAAAAATTCAAGATACTTATTTAGAAAAACTTGAGCTGTTACTTTTAAAAATTATAATAAATATATTGATTAATGAAGTGCTCAAATCATCTGCAATTATGTATACATCGATTCTATCAGTGTTAATAAGATGTACAAGTTTGGGGAAGTATGATTTGGTGAAGATCATATAAATGAAAAATTAAGGTCTGTTTCAATCACTTGAGCTGAAGGAGTCTGTACCAGAGTTCTAATATCACCTGCAACATTTACCTCTGATCTGAATCATTTTTAGTTCTGATGTTTAAAGCAGGAAAGCTAATGTGATTGTAGGGGATAAATCCACATAATGAGTGAGCAAAGAGCTCAAAGGGCTCCTATTATATGTCGCAAATTCATTTTATCTCTTATTTATGTGTAGCAATGAGGTGTGAAAATTGTTTTTTGGTTGTCTTAACTATCAGTAAACTGCATTATACCACACTTCTTTGCAATTTAATGAAAATGAGTAAGATTCACTTTATAATTAATTCCTGCATTTAAATTGAAAGGGTAATATCCAAATAGGATTGTACTTCCTGTTCAAGTGAAGTTTTCCAGTGAATGATTCATTAGCTCTTTCAAGTCTAGTTAACAACCCCTCTTTTGAAGACCCTTTTTACATTGATGAGCTTTCCAAGTCATTAATTTTTGCACAAATTATACTCAAGGAAGACTACATTATCTGAAAGAATATATTTTCACTAGAATGATAGGCAGCCAGACCCTTATCCAGCAATGACATTCATAAGATTTAGTTTAGGAGCAATGTTAAGTTCTCACCAACAAAGGACTAAATAAATGCAATTTTAGTATTGCCTCTGCTATATATTTAAAGTTCTTTCCCATGTCTAAATCCCTAGAATTTAGAGATTATTAAAATTGTGAAATTTATTGACTCTTTTAGACCCAAAGGGGTAAATGTAATATATTTTTGCTAAATTATTAAGTGATTGGTCCTAAGGAAGTATGGATTTTAACTCTCTTACTAGTAGTCAGTGTTATGGACTGCATATTGTTTCTTCCCCAAATTCATATGTTGAAACCTTAACCCACAGTGTGGTTGCATTTAGACATGAAGCCTGTAGGAGGTGTTTAGAATTAGGTGAGGTCACGAAGGTGGAACCCCCATGATGGGATTAGTGCCCAAATAAAAACAGAAAGAGAGTAAATACTGCACTTTCGGCCGTGTGAGGGTACATCTAGAAGGTGACGGTGTGCAAACCAGGAAGTAGGCTCCTACTAGACACTGGATCTGTTGGTGCCTTTATGTTGGACTTCCCAATCTTATAGACTTTTGATAAAGAAACGTTTGTTGTATAAGCCACCCAGTATATGAGATTTTGGTCATCTAAATGACTAAGAGAGTTAGCTTCTTTCTTCTTCTGAAGTTAGATTGTTTTCTCAGCTTTTTGCTCTTTTGGCAAGTATTGAATAGATTATGAGATTCTGAATAATAGTGAACTTGTATTATAACCTTTTAAAGAGAAACTCAAAAAATGTCAGTGCAAGAATAATATGGACTAATATTATCTCTTTTTTCCAAGAGGACCTGTCTGTTTTTTCATTTACACAAACAACTTTCTAAGATCCTACTTGAACCAGGTGCTGCTTGCTCTTTATAACTGAGATATACCCAAAAGGTTAAATTCTAACTATAAAATGACAAAAAGTTTATCCCTATGAGTGTATTATTAATAATTTCATTCCATTTTTGCTTCATTCTCTTGTATTTTTCACAGTATAGCTAAAATTAAATATTGCATATTATCTTGTATAATGCTAACATAGGCATAAACTTAAGACACAGATTTGCCACTGGCTAAAAGAGGGCTATTTTGTAGTCATCTGAACTTAAAAATATAATCAGGAATGTTTGTAAGTCTTTAAAAGGACAACATAAACTTAACAGATGCTCTGGAATTACTTCCCCTTTCATCCGACTGCTTCGAGTGTTCTTGTGAATCAGACTAAATTTGAACTATGGTTTAATAGAATATTTTTGTTGTCAAAGAAGCAGGCCATTTTTTTTATGGTGAAGTGTCAAAAAATTGAATTCTTTTTGAAAGGAATCAACATTTCTTATTTTTCATAGGCTTTTTTATGTGTCAAGATCTTGCAGCCTTCTTACAATCCAGAGTTCTGTAACATGCTATTAACTACCCTTGCTCCAAACACGTGGGATCCCATCTTTAAAAAGGCCTGGAGACTCAAATAACATCAAAGTATATTTGAACCATCCACACTAATACCAACTCATCACATTTTGGTGAACTTACTGGACAAATAAAATGTCATTATAAAGCAAACCCAGTGAATAAGGAGCATTATCAGGCTGGTGACAACTATTTGTGGGCAGAAATGTGAAATGGTAATAAAAAGTTATTGTTTTCAATTGCTCCATGAAATAAAAAATAGAAGTTCTTGAATGCCATGCAGAGCATTTTAGATTTGGTGTGATAAGATCCATAGAAATGTTGAAATTATACACTATAATGGAAAGCTGAATTTTTGATGTAATTTGCATTTATACACTCTAGTGGAGGAGGAGCATCACTCTTCAAACAACCAGCCAAACATTGTTAAAATCTTCTATCTGGCTTTTGGATTTCCATGGGATTCTCTAATTCAGTGCATTTCAGATATTTGCCTCTTCATCCTGTATTCTTCTAAACTAGCCCTGAAATGAGCAAGTGAGCTTAGTGGACAGCATGTGGTCCTATTAGTGGGCTTCACTCTTTCTGAATAATCTTTTTTTAAAATCCCTGCTTGAGGATAAGTTTTATTAATTTTAGAGAGAGGAAGGGGAGGATGAAGAGAGAGAGGGACAGAGAGAGACAGACAGACAGACATCATTGTGAGAGAGAAACATTGACTGATTGTCTCCCGTATGCACCCCAACTGGGGATTCAATCTGCATCCTAGGTATGTGCCCTGACCAGGGACCAAACTCACAACTTTTTGGTGCATGGGAGGATACTCCAACCAACTGAACCATCCAGCCAGTGCTATGAATAATTTTCTTTTATCTACATCTCCACTCCATGTCTGCTATAGAAACTACCTAACAGTGCTAGTTTTATAATTTTTTAAATTTGATCTTGCTACTCAGTGATTTCATCCCCTATGTGTTTTACATTTTTGATCAGTAAAGACTCTTGGGAACTCTTCATGCTTTGTTGCATTGAGAGAAGGATTATTTGAACCTTCATAATTGTGAGTTTTATGCATGGTTGACAAACCAAGCAGAATATTTACTTTATTGCCATACATCTTATTTTTTTATTGCAGACATAATATTTCAGGCACAAAGGGGGAATTGCAGCTTGTGTGATGGCACAGCTCAGTATGGGGTGGTCCTTGTTGGTGGAAGAGGGAAAGAACCCACGGATGGCAGCTAACCAAGTGGCAGCATGAGGCTTAAGCAGAGAATATTGACTGAGGAAATCAGATGTCAATTTTTAAAAATGTGGAATTTTTTGTTTTTCATTATGATTCTAATGTTTAAAAATAGTGTTTTTTATTGCAAAATATGCTACTGTGGCGATGATGAGTTACTAAGGCCTAGTCACATGAGGTGGTTCTATATAATCACTGCTCGGGAATTTTTTGCAGAAGAGCAACCCCAGCTTGGACTCAATTACAGTATCAAGATTCATCTTATTTAAACTTCCAGGTATTTCTTTGAATTTTAGGTTGGCTTTTGCTGCTTATAACTGATTTTCTAGTTTGAATAGAGTATTACATAATTATCTTCTATGTTGAACATATTTTACAAATCATTGTAGACTATGCCATGCTTGTTACAACTTCCAAGTTCCTGAAATTCTTTCAGTTTGTTTAATTTAATTGTCTATGTTTATGCTTCAGATGATCTGTATATAACCCTGGATCCATAACTACAGTTAAAAATATAATTAGATACGTCAACATTTTAAAATAGAGACTTGATAAACTATAATAAAAAATTAAAAAATCAGATATTTCAGGATTTCTTTTTTATTGAAAAATTCCCTGAAAGTTAATAAACTTTTATATTACATATATACTTATATATATATATTTCTAAAGTATTTGATGGAACACAGATTTGCTAGGAAATTCACTAACTTTATGTCATTTTTAGTATTTCAACAAAATACTACAAGTCAAATAGAGAATTTTGTTACAGCTCCTTAGGAGGTGCACTGCATACCTTAAGGGGTGACAGGGGGAGTTGAAGGGAGAGTGCAGATAGGAGAGAGTGGCAGTACCTGGGGCACGTGCCTTTATTAAGTTCTGTGGGTAGAGTGCTTCAGTATTTCTGAGCTAATAAGGCCTTATTGCTCAATTCAAACTAAAAAGAATAGGGTTTTGATAAGGCTTTTGGGTAGTATCTATGGAACATAAGATCTGGGAGGCATGACAGACTTGTTCACATTGCCTGCTCGGAAAGTCAATTCAGGAACTTACATTCGTTAATGATTCTGTAGGCTGTTATCCAGGACTTGGAATCATGCAGAGGCTAGTGTCAGCTCAAGGCCCCAGCAGGCCAGTTGTCCACACCAAATGGATGCTGGTGTTGAGGCAGCAATAAAACTCAACACACACACACACACTCAGAGTAGGACATGTAAAACTGTGAAAACTTGAAAACAGTTTGTGGAATGTACAAATGTCAATACTTTGTGATATACTGTAGTTTTGCCAATTTCATTGGTGGAACTGGGTAAAGTATACACAGGAAGTCTTGGTGTTTCTTCTTACAACTGCATGCAAATTTATAGTTGTGACAATAAAAACTTCAATTAAAATGTAAAAAAATATTCATTCATTCAATAATATCCATTAGTTTATCATGGATAAAATACTTAGAAAATGCAAATGAGCCCTGGCTGGCATAGCTCAGTGGATTGAGCATGGGCTGCGAACCAAAGCATCACAGGTTCGATTCCCAGTCAGGGCACATGCCTGGGTTGCAGGCCATGGCCCCCAGCAACTGCACATTGATGTTTCTCTCTCTCTGTCTTTCTCCCTCCCTTCCCTCTCTAAAAATAAATAAATAAAATCTTTAAAAAAATAAAATAAAGTTCTGATTGCTTCAAAAAAATACAAATGAAGCAAAAAATTAACATTGCCCTAGTATAGATATCTGTGGTCACTTTTTTTTTTTCAATTTCTCCAGGGTGCTATTCAAATTTTGCCTTATCAAACGACTGTTTTGGCCACTCTACATAAAACATGATAACCTTTACCTATCTTGTACTGTCTCACCCAATAACTTGTTACCTCTTTATTTCACTTATTATCCACTAACATATTATTTCTGAACTTTTAATTGGTTGACTTTTTTATGTCATTATGAAAAGCCCAGGAGGATAAAGAGAGTGGCAGTACCTGGGGCGCACACCTTTATTAGGTTCTGTGGGTAGAGTGCTTCAGTATTCCTGAGCTAATAAGGCCTTATTGGTCAATTCAAACTAAAAAGAATAGGAAAGAAAAGAAAATGTATTCTTTTCAAACAAAAGAATACATTTGTTTTTGTATTGCCAGTACTATTAAGGTATGTGAGATTATGGGAGTTTGATAAATATTCTGTATGAGCTACAACTGAAATCATATGGTACTTATTATTTTATCTGTGTGTCTATCATGTATTTAAGTTCTTTATAATGAGCCATGTTGTGCTTGGTGCTGGTAAAATAGTGATGAAAGCAACAGACTAGATTTCTACCTGCTTAGAGACCCAAGTCTACTTTTTCTAAAGCACTACTAAAATAGTTATAGACTATTCTATTCAATTAATGCAGTAAAATTCATCTAACAAATATGTATGCATATTCATTATTATAATTTTAAATTCTGAGCATTTATAAGAAAGATAGCAATGAATGATTTTGCAGTTAATTCTATGTCTTTAGTGTGATTATTTCCTCAGGTTATATTCTGAAGTAGATAAGTAAAATATCATTAATTCAAAGACTCAGATCCTAAAGGTAGCCCCGCCAGATCAAATAAGACTTTAAGATACATTATGTTTGACGTAAAGATTTAGGAAATACTCTAAATAAGTCATTTTTACCCTTTTGCTTTTTCTTTCTTAATTAGTAATGATCACTACCTCAGCCTATTCTCTGTCACTTGCTGCTGACTTTCATTTATTCCTGGATCCTGCATTCAAATGTTACTGAACACATAATTCAAATGTCTGATTATGCAACCCATGGTGATACTTTATTACATTTAGAAAGCATCATCTTTATATGATAATTATTTAATTCTTATATTCAAAAATTGTACTCTCTGATTATGACACATACATTTAAACTGAAGGCCTAAATTAAAATAAATTTTAGAAAACATTGAATGCATCTGGAAATATGGGTCTAGTGTGGATCTCCAAATGTATTAGACAGGAGTACAATGAATACTAGATTTATCATTAATTTCTCAGAATGAAATTGCAGGTTATTCTGTCTTAATGTGCTATATAACTGAAATGGATAAATTTTAGATAAGCATTTATTAACTTAATTTATAATTATTTAAGGAGTTCATCACCACTTAACTTTTTCCTGTCACACAGTCCCTAATTTGTAGCACTCACCCTCATGGTTTTGTTCATATGACACATCTTAAAATATTTCTTAAAATTCAGTGAGTGTTTGTGAAGCTTAATAATGACTTAAAAACTACGTGTCACTGTATAATTAACCCTAACTAAATATCCTAGTCTGAGGAACCTCAATTTAAGAAATAACATAATATAAGGAGTGAAGTAAAAGGGGCAATTTTCTCATCAGAATGTATCTTCCTGCATCAAAATGTGTTCCCACATTGCAATGAAATGTCTCATCTAAAAGTTTTGACATGCTTAGTGGAAAAATAGATTGTAAATATCTTAAAATTACTAAAATAAAAAACATTATACAGGTGAACATAAAAGATAGATGGCCATTCAATTTTTTCTTTTGTAACCATATACAAAATACAGACTTTTAATCAGGATAGAAACAGTGTTTAATTCTAAATGCCCAGCCTCTAAAATATACTGCAAATTTATTTACCATATTTTGCCATGTATGATGCACACTTTTTTGCTCAAATTTTTGAGGGATGAATAAGGATGCACATTATACACGGATAGTGCTAATTCCATATCTATATAAATGTTTTTGATTCTTTTATGCTGATGTATTAAAAGTAGAACCATAGAAAGTAATAATGGTTTTTGTATGCAAAATAATACCCTAGAATACAATAATCAGCTTTGCTTATACATATAAACAAATAAAAAAATAAAACAAAGGTGTTTTTTTTTGAAAGTTTGGGCCAAAAATGTAGGTGCCCACTCTAACAGTAAATAGGGTACTTTTCTTCATCGCCACACCACAATTACCTCTCACCCTTCCTAATGCAATGACCTTTGTGACCTTCCTTTTTAGAATCTCACCCATATCTTTTGAGGCGCACTTTTCTTGGCATTTAGACTCATTTTTTCCCCTTTCACTTACAAACAAAAAACAAACAAAAAGAACAAACCCAAAACTATGGGACCCAGAGAACTAGGAGGTATTAGATATGTCTGTTACCTCAATTGTAGTTATGTTATTATGGGTATGTGCATATGTCCAAATTTGCCAAATTGTACACAATGCACATGTGCAGTTCTTTGTAAAAATACAAAAACAAACAAGACCACTTCTCCCCTCAAAATTTCCCCCTGATTCCCATTGTCCTGAGAGCAAAATTCAGAATCTACCTTGAATGTCTCATAATGTCCTACCTTAAGAAGCTCTCATATACTTTTCCGATTTCATCTAACAACCATTTTCTCTCCACTGTGTTCTAGTCACATTAGATTTCTTTGTGTTTCTTTGAACTGCTAAGTCCTATCCCATCCTATGAACTTGTTTTCTTTGAGACAGGTTGCTTCTCAACATTCAGGTTGTAGATTATATATGATCTGCTCAGAGAGACCTCCCGATGGTCCATCTAAATTCATTTGCATTGTGTGTTGGGTTTTTTCTTTAAAATATGTGTCTCAAATGGAAATCATGTTACACAATGACTTGTTAATTGCAATCTGTCTTCCTTTGCCACAATTAAGCTCCATGAAGCAAGGATCTTTTGAACCATATTCATCAGTGTATCCTCAGGATCTATATCAGAGTTTAGCTCACATTAGACTCAAACATTTCTGAATGGGTGTGCACCATCTCCTACTCCTTGGGTTTTGTTTATCTGACCTATGATCGAAAATTTAGAAAAGAACAATGAAGTGTTCATTTTAGAAATAATACAGAACTTTTAACATCCCATAAAAGCAATAATTTTTTTAAAACTAGTTGATTACAGACAGATGAGCAGAGTGTAAACATTAATAAATAATATTAAAAAAGCCACTCCAGGTTTCTTTATTATTTTTTCCCCTTGTGCACCCTTGGTGTAGACAAACGATCTTTAAAGCACACATTTATAAGAAACATAATAGTAGAGAAAGATTGGGTCTATCAATTAAATAGGTTGAAAATGAAAAAAAAACATATCAGTTTTTAAAATGCGTCTCCCGTATGATTCTGACACGTTTTTGTTTTAGCTTTTAATAATTCTTCTGCTGTATATCTGTGATTGTCAGAGATATCCTGTGAGTCACTGTGCTCATTTAGGAGAAAATTTGACTTGAGAGCTTCATGAAATAGCCAGTTACACCATCACATAATCAGAATCAATTCTAATTCCATATTTGCACAGAACTGAAATAACACCCTTCAAAGGAAAATGATCCCATCTTTTATGTTCTGTAGTATAAATACCAAATTGTTAGGACAAGGCCCTTTCCCACACACAAAACATTACATAACCAGTCTCTACTCTTTTGTATGCTTTCCCTAAGCACTGACAGAGTATTCTTTATCAGATGCTACCATTTCAAGTTATATGAAAGCTTTCTAAAATTATCAAAATCTTGCATGAATTAATTAAATGTTATAATAGAAGTAATACTTTGTTATTATTTGATTAAATCCAAACAGTGGGTCTATTATTTAGGAGGTTACATAAATACGATGAGCATGCAAACTTTGCAAAGATAGCCTCATCATTTTAAGTTTGAAAATAATTTTTAAATGTTTATAGCAGAGAGAAACTTATGTATCAGGGAATTATAGATTGTCCAAATACTTGTTTGTTATATTATTTGATTATTTTAGTCTTGAATTGCCTACTATTTTAATTTTCCAGTTTTATTTCTGGCATAAGTCAGGTAATGGCATAGATATTTTGGGATGCCTGCTACATGTAAGGGACTTTGTGAGAAATAATGATTATGGTACAATCCTTTCCCTTCCTGATAAATTAGAGGTTATATTAAACATAAACTGAGCAGGGGATAATTACAAGTAAAAAAATTTAAAATGAAGTACAAATTTTCAGAAATTGCAGGATGCTGTAAATGTGGATAATGGTGGGCGGTAGTGATGTGGACCTCTCTCTTATGAGGGCCAGGAAGGTCTTTCTGAGAAGTTGGGATTTAAGCTGAAGCCTGAACAATAAGAAGTCAGCCATGCCTATGTTTAAAGAAAAAAACACGTCAGGCCAAGGAACCAACAGTCCAAAGACCCTGAGAGAGGAAAACATTCTTCAGATTCAAATAGGTAAATGAAAATTAGTGTGGTTAGTCCAATAAGTGAAAGGGCAGGCATGTTGGATGAGATTGAGTCCACAGAGACCTACTGATAATTGTAATATGTTGTATTTTATATGAAGAACAACTAAATTATTTTAAACAAGGGACACATAATCTGATTTTTTAAATGTGTGTGTGTAATTGTAGTCTGGGTAGAGAATAAATTGAGTGAAAGTAAAAGAGGAAGTGAGAAGACCATTTAGAATGATACCACAGTCTTTATTTTTTTGTCTGAAAACTTATTTTGCTTATTTTTGTTTTCTCCATTGCCATTTAAAAGTGATTTTTATTGATTATGCTATTACAGTTTTCCCACTTTTTTCTTCTTTTAATAATATTTTTTTATTTTAATCTTTGTTCAAGTACAGTTTTTTCCCTTTTACTCCCATTCCAGCCCACCTACCCAACCCTCCCCACTTCCCTCCCATTACCACCCTCCCCCTAGTTTTTGTCCATGTGTCCTTTAAATTTGTTCCTGTAAACCCTACCCATTCCCACTTTTTTCTCTATCCTTCCACCATCCTGCCCCCCAACTCTCCAGCATCCACCCCTTAGTTCATGTCTGTGGGTTGTGCATATAAGATCTCCAGTCTTCTGTTTCCTATACTGTTTTTTATCTCTCCTTGTCTATTTTATGCCTATTAATTATGCTTCTTCTTCCCTGTACCTTCCCCCACATTTTTCCCTTCCCCCTCCCCACTGAAATCTCTCCATGTGATCTCCATTTCTCAGATTTCGTTCCTCTTCTAGTTGTTTGCTTAGTTTTTGTTTTCATTGTTTTTCTTTTCTTTTAGGTTCATTTGTTGATAGTTGTGAGTTTATTGTCATTTTACTGTACATATTCTTGATCTTCTTTTTCTTAGATAAGTCCCTTTAACATTTCATATAATATGGCTTGGTATTGATAAACTCCTTTAACTTGACCTTATCTGGGAAGCACTTTATCTGCCTTTCCATTCTAAATGAAAGCTTTGCTGGATAGAGTAATCTTAGATGTAGGTCCTTGCCTTTCATGATTTCATATACTTCTTTCCAGCCCCTTCTTGCCTGCAAAGTTTCTTTTGCGAAGTCAGCTGATAGCCTAATAGGAACTGCTTTGTAGGTAGCTATCTTTCCCCTTGCTTCTTTTAGGATTTTGTCTTTATATTTAATCTTGGGTAATGTAATGATGATGTGCCTTGGTGTGTTCCTCTTTGGGTCCCACTTCTTTGGGACTCTCTGGGCTTCCTGGAAGTCTATTTTCTTTGCCAGATTGGGGAAGCTTTCCTTCATTATTTGTTTAAATAAGTTTTCAGTTTCTTCCTGTTGTTCTTCTCCTTCTGGCACCCATATAATTCAAATATTGAAGTATTTCATGTTCTCCCAGAGGTTTGTAAGACTCTCTTCACTTTTTTGAATTCTTGTTTCTTCATTCTGTCCCTGTTGGATGTTTACTTTTTTCCTTTTGTTCCAGATTGTTGCTTTGACTCTTGGTTTCCTTCCTGTCACTCTTGGACCCCTGAATATTTTGCTTTATTTCATTTTGGTTATCTTTCATTTGCTTTTTCATTTTTCAACCAAGCTCAATCAGATATGTGAGCATTTTGATTACCAGGGTTTTAAATTCTCCATCAGATAGGTTGGCTATGTCTTCATTGTTCTCTTTACGAACTCACAATGGCTTGGTATAAGCTTGTGGCAGTAGGTGTAGAAAAAAGTGAACTAGGTTTGATTATATATCTGTGTTAAACATGACTTGATGGAATTTGGGGATAGAAAAGAAATATAACTGTTGGGAAAGGCAGTCTCATGCATGCAGTCTTTCTGCTTTTACTTGGCTTTATAATCATGGGCCTTGCACTTGGAACATTTCCTTACCTTTAATGAAGAGCCCATAGAGCTTGTGCCAGGCTTACACCTTATATGGGATATCTTTCATTGTTTCAAGCTTAATGAATGCTCTTAGATCATCTGTGCTTAAAGTATGTGTCATATGGTACCTGGCTAACCCCACTGTTCTATCCTTTAAGGGGAGGGCTCAGAGTTCTTTCTACTGCAGCACAAGAGGTGTACATATGGGCAATTGTCTTGTTATGGCTGCCTGGAAACACCTGCTGGATATGTGAGGCCAGTACCTGCTACTGAAGATGATCTTGCTTTGTCTCCTCTCTATGTGAGTAAAGGGTTTTTCCATCCAGTGTTTGACCATGTTGTGTTTTGCTCAGCAATTCCTATACCAAGATTCAGGGGCATAAGTGTTTAGAGTCATCCTATGGGGTTGGTAACCTTTGCACGGTATGCTACTCCCTTGACAACCAGCACATGATACTCTGGTGACAATAATTTGGATATTTTTCACTTGAGGAAATGAAAGCTTAGAAGGATAAAGTTTGGGGTAAAGTCAACAGTTTAGATTTGAGCATGTTGAGCTCAGGTATGCAGGTGTACAAGGTATGTCCAAAATGTATTCAGCCATCTACTATGAAAAATAGATACATTTATTGAAGAAGATACAAGATACAAGAAACATTGTACATAGGACAATGATGCCTCAGTCCCCTTCAAAGTAGGCACTGTGGGACCTCACACAGTTCTCCCAGTGTCTTTTCTACTGTTCAAAACACTCTGCAAATTCATTGTTGTAATTTCCATCAACTTCCCTGTTGTATTTTCCTCAGCCTCCGGACCATTGATGGTCCGAAATCTCTTCCTTTTCAAAGGTGATTTTAGTTTTTGGGAAAGCCAGGAGTCATGGGGCACCAAATCTGGACTTTAGTGGGTGATTTGATGTTTCACCAGAAATCTCTGGGTGATTTGATGTTTCACCAGAAATCTCTGCACAAGATGTGATGCATGAGCAGGTGCATTGTTACATGAAGCTGCCAATCTCCAGTTGCCCATAGCTATGCCTATTTTCATTGTATTGCATCTCTCAACCAATGAAGAACATTGAGGTAGTGCTCTTTATTAATTGTTAGGCCTGGAGGGATATACTTGTGATGACAATACCTTGGCAATCAAAACACACAATTAACATGATCTTAATCTTGCTGCAACTTTGCCATGCTTTCTTCAGGCATGGAGAACCAGGTGACTTCCATTGGGATGACTGGGCTTTCATTTCTGGATCATAGCTATAGACCCACTATTCATGTCTGATTATGACCTAGTTGAGGAAATCTGGTTCATTGGTAGAAGTTTGAATCAAGTCATTAGCAATTGCAGCACAATTTTCATCTGTTCTGGTAGCAGAAGCTGTGGAATTAATTTTGCCATGACATATGTCATGCCAAGATCCTGTGCCAAAATCTCAGACACAGTAATTTTTGGAATCCCCAGATCAGCTTCCAGTTCTCACACTGTCAGTTACAGACCTTTTTTTATTGCAGCCCCTACACATTTAACATTCTCAGGTATTCTACTTGTCACGGGCCTTTCAGAACATGGATCATTTTCAACAGATTCTTGCCCATCTTTGAAGCATTTGTGCCACACTTTTATTTGCATTGCACTCATTGCTTCATCCCTGAAAGCCTCCTGAATCATCTGAATAGTTTCTGCAGAGGAATATTCAAGCTTAAAGCAAATTTCATGCAGATTTGTTGCTCTCCTCAGTCATTTTGAATGTGACAGCCACACAGTACACATGGTCACTCAATGGCTTCTACCACCTCCACTGACTAGTACAATGAAATTGTCATTTTTTCACACGTGCACATTCCAGGCCACTCTCCTTGGCTGCCAGGTTACATCAGTGTCTCTTAAACCATTCCCATATATTAACAATGGCTGGATTTTTGCTGGGACAGACCTTGTATATTTTTCAGAGTAGAAACTGGAAAAATCTGACATTCATCTTTAAGCCAACAGTTTTTAAGGTCATGAGAATGAGATCATCTTCACAGAGTATATAGAGAAAAGGTGAGGTAAGAACCAAGTCCCAAGAAATGACATTTTGATGTCTAACAGAAATTTGCAGAACTGAGTATATAGAAGCCAGAGAATTACATGGGAAATTAAAATTGTTTTTTCATAAAACCTGAGAGAAAAGCAGTTTATAAGGCAGAGGGTCACCTGTTTCGATGGTGCTATGTTGTTAAATGAAATAAATACATGAAAGTATATATTGTGTTTATATGGAAATAAATATTGTTAGTTACCTCTGCTGAAGCATTGGTGGGGTATGCGGACTGGGGTGAACTAAAGTCAGGTGGTAGTGTTGTGAGGAGTGATGTGATGTCAGAAAGTGCAGGTGAGGAATGTAAGCAATTTTCTGGAGGATGTTATGGAGAAAATTTTTCTGGTTTGGGCTATGAAATCAAAGGAGGCTGAAATTACTGAACCTGGGAAACAAGAGAGTAGGAGCTCTCTGTGTTGAAGAGAATACTCTAACAAGAAGTTATTGATAAGCCAAGAGGAAAAATAAAAGACTGAGAACATAAAACCCTTTAAGTTCTATGGAGTAAAAGATTTTCCTGTGATAAAACAAACAACAAAACAAAACATTTGGTTCATTGGAAGGGAAGAAGTAGAAGCTAAAAGCATACATTGGCAGGTTGACAGATGTCATGGGGAAATGAATGAGCACTACTCCAGAAGTTTATATTTTCTCAAATATGTGAGAAGCAACATTAATGGCAGAAAGTAAGACACAGGTAAATTCAGAGAAATGAGACTCTGGTACAGAGTTCATTAACTAAATTTGAATTTATAATGACAATCATATGATGCCCACTTTTATCATATTCTCTGACATTTGGCTTCATAGGTCATTAGCAATCTTGACCTTGTAGATAGTAGATGGGGCATACAGATGTGGCCATGGAAAACATTAGATGGCTAAATTCATACAGATGTACCAGCTGTTTCATGGTTGGGCAATAGTGGTCTAGTAGACACAAAACTATTAGCAACCTAAGTAAAAGTATCTATGCTACTGCTATGGTCTGGATGTTTGTGGTCCCTCCAAAAGTTAAATGATAAAATCCTAATGCCAAATGTGATGGTATTAGGAGGTGAAGTCTTTGGACCATGATTATGTTAGGAGGGCAGAGCATTCGTTACTGAGATTACTGCCCTCCTAAGAGAGGCCCCACAGAGCTCCTTTGCCCTTATCTGATGTGTGAGCACACACAAAATCTGCAACTCAAAAGACAGCTCTCACCCAAACATGCTGGTGCCTTGATCTCAAAATTCCAGCCTCCAAAATGTGAGATATAAATTTCTGTTGTTTATACTAAGTAGCATGTAGTATTTTGTTATAGCCATCCAAACATACTAAAATAACCATTCCAAATTACTTGGTATAGTTGAAATATGTGCCTCCAGAATTATTTACCAGCTATCTGAAAAGAACAAATTCATTGTAAATATTTCTGCTTCTACAACTTCCTTCTTATAACTACCTCCTTTGTTCATAGAATATGAGTTTAAGGTAGAAAAATAAATAGGTGATAGATAGACAGATAGATAAAGATTGATGAAGATAATCTGAAATATAGCCTTAAATAATCAACTTTAAAAATATAGATATTAGGATCTACCTAAAATCTGTTGTAATCCTATATGATTAAGAAATTAGAAACTGCTGAAATGTTCAGACATTACAGATCCAAGAGTAAAGGGCTTAAATTCCATATTAATAGTATCTCTTCATATAAATTTGCTCATCATCTCACTCTCATAAAATATTTTTTTCCAAGTTCTGGCATATTATTTTGAGCCAAATCTCCAAATAAATAATTTGAATGTTGCAGTATTCAATAATCAGTTTGCTGCCTATTTCTTGTTTTTGTTTTGTCAATTGTGATTTTCATCTGAATGTGTTCTTTACTAATGCCAGGAGGTTCTCATTGCATAGATTCAATATGTTCACATAGTTGACAATAGAAAAGTGGCTTTTCTCTGTAAGTTCCCTTTTCTTTCTTTGGGGACTGTAACTTGTTAGAGGAATGTTAGCTCTTAGCTTTTCTCTGTGATGATCTTATGGACACACTGTGACAGTGCCTCCATTAAAAATCATCCCTGGTAAGTGGCAGCTGGAATTATTTCCTGAATGTTCATACATGGGATAGTGAAAAAGTTTCAAAGTGCTTAAGTTCACCCAGGTTCCTGAGTTTACCTGAGTCGTTATTCTCCCTTAGGCAGTGATTCTCTATGCTTGGAAATCTTATGGGCTCTCCTGGAACTGAGAGCATTTCTTCTCTCAATCTGGTCCTCTCTGAACTTTACCTTTCAGCAAGTTTATCTATGTAATCTATTGTACTTAATGCAATAATTATTATCCTCACAAATTGTTAGGTAAAGAGAAAGTGAATTAACACACCTGTATTTTGCCATGTAAAATGTGCACCCATGTTTTTGGCCCAAACTTTCAGGAAAAAAAATCTTTCATTTTAATTTTTTAATTTAATTATTTATTTATATTTAGAAACAAAACCTATTATCGTATTCCAGGGTATTATTTTCATATAGATATTGTTATTGCTTTTAGAGTTACAGTGTTCATGCATAAACTTAAATAAAAGAATTAAAAACATTTATAGATTCAGAATTGGTATTACCCATGTACAATGTTTATCCTTATTTTTTCCTCAAAAATTTGGGCAAAAAGTGCACATTATACATGGCCAAATACAATTTCCATATTGCTTCATCTCACATCTGTCAGAATGGCTATCATTAAATCTAGAAACAAAAAGTACTGGTGAAGATGTGGAGAAAGGGGGGCCTTTTTTCACTGTTCGTGGGCATGCATATTTGTGCATTCACTGTGGAAAGCAGTATGGAGACACCTCTTTTTAGTTTACATATAAATAAAAAGGAGAGAGATGAGTGTGGGTTGCTGGTGTGTCCTAAGCAATTTTCTAGTTAGTTTTCACAATTAGCCTCTCTTGAATAGAAGGGCTGACTGGGGGTTCTGGGTCAAAGGGAAGTATTAAGTTACTGCTGCCTTCCTGATGCAGTGGTGGGGAGGTGGCCCCCAAGCTGGGGTCATCTACTGACAAATGCTCAGTAGAACAGGTCAGAGACAGCTCTGGAACCTCAACACTTTGGCCACAGATCCTATACTTTTGTTATTCTGATTTTAAAAAGGAGTATAAAAGTATAAAAGTGTATATGTAATATCACAATTATTTTGTACATAAATGCATACATACATGAATAAAAAATAAATGTTTATTTATGTTTAAAATGACCATCTTTGGGTGGTAAAATTATGGGCAATTCTTTTCTTCCTTCTATTTCTCTGAATTGAACAAATTTTTCTACAATAAATTTATAGAAGCTTTTTTAATAATACAAAATTATATATTTTTAAATAAAATGTCAACCCTTGCCATGAACCCTATTGTTGACTTAAAGTTTGATGCTCCTATTTGAGTGCATGTTTGACAAGATGAGTTCTCTCAAAGGAAGAAATAGAGCTTGTCATAGGGTGTGCTCTCAAAAAACAGTTACTGAATGATTGACTAAATGAATGGATTAGTGAAATGGCCAAGTCACAAGAAGTGGATTAAAGTTGTTTCCTATTTGTCTCAAATTTTTATAGATGGCAAAATATGGTAATTTTATAATCATGTATAGGTTTCATTTTTTTCTGACATGTTTGAAAAGATTGGAGCTCCTTTTAAAAATTAGCTACTAAAAAAGCCACAAAGATTTTTTAGATTGTACTAGCACACACGATGTGTATATTAGCTGACGTAATGACTATCACATTTTTCTTTACTGGGGATGATATATTTGCAACATTGAATTTATTGAATGTTATATGTAAAAAGAGCATTGACAAATTAGACTTTATAGAAGCTGATTTTTGGAACAGTTAAGATCAGGCTGTTAATACTTGTGAAGAATTAAAGAAAGTGGGATCATCTGAACTAGTTATTTGAACACGTGATAGGAATAAAAGCTAGGATGCGAGGCTGAAAATCATGTGGAAGCAGAATTTGTCTTAATAGATTAAAATAGGTGATCAATGTTAGAACTCCCCAACATTAAAAATGGGCTGTCTCAGAATGGTGAGTCATTTGTCCTAGAGGGAGCATTCAGTCAAGGACCATATGTGTATTTGTCAAGGATGATGTAGAAGTAATTCTTTCACTAGAAAGGCAGTTGGATTGATGTTTCTTCCAAATCTAATAATACTCTATGGTTTTGTGAGGGTCAAATTGAAAATACTATCTCTTAAAGGATCATCTGATATTTATGAAACATTTTTTAATGTTTGCTATTATGAACAGAGAAAAATAGTAATATATTGTGACCAGAAGAACATGGTAGATTATAAAAATGTAAACTATCTATTAGAAGAAACAATATATTCAGTAATACATAATATAACTTGCTAATATGAAAAGAATTTGATTCACTTCTCTCAATGTACAACAATGTACATAGACAAAAAGTAAATAAAAATATAAAAGACATGAATAACAAGGTAAAACTAATTTTGAATATATTCAATTCTATATTCTGAAGAAGAGGATAAAACATAAAATATTTGAAAAACACATAACTGATATAAGACTTGTATCTGAAAAGTATTAAAAAAAACAAATATCACCTGAATAGTGAGAAACAAATAACCTAATTAATAGAAAAAGGGTGAATGATTTGAACTTTAACACACATGAATACATTTCATGTATTCATGAAAACAGATGGTAAATAAACATGAACACTTGCATAATATCATTTGTCATTGTGTCATTAGTGTAATACAAATTGAAACCACTAGAGATGCTATTACACCTATTAGAAAAGCTTTAAAAAGTAAAATTGACTATACCAAGTGCTGGCAACAACTAGTAGCAAATGGAATTTGAATTGCTAGTGGGCATAAAAAATACTAGAGCCACTGAAAACATTTTGGCATTTTCTTTGAAAATTAACCATATATTATCATTAAACCCAGCAATAATTCTATTAGGTAGTCAGCCAAAGAAAATGGATATATCTATCCAAATATCTATATATAAATAAAAACATCTAAATGCCCATCACCTGGTTATGAAATGGATAAAAATTGTGGTACATCATACAGTAAAAAAGGAAAAATCAACTGACACATGCAACAGCACAGGTACCTTGAAAGAATCATGCTAAATGAAACACACTGAGCATAAAAGGCTGCCTATCACATGGTTCAATTTATGACATTCTGGAAGAGACAAAATTATAGGGACCAAAGTCAGGTCCCTGGTTTCTAGGGACTGGTGATGGGGAGGGGAGTGACTGTAAAATGGCACACAGAAACTTTTTAGAGTAATAGAAATGTTTCATATCTTGATAGCAGTGGTGATTGCACAGCCTTATACATATGTGGAAACCATAAAACAGTATCACAAAACCTAAAGTGTGTGTTGCAAATTATGCCTTAATCTGACGTAAAACATTTTCCATCAAATTAAGAAAAATGGAAATTAAATTATTTTTTATCAAACTGGCAGATATCTGTGCATTAGATGATACTGCCCTTATTTACTGCAAGTGCTTAGGAAAAGCAGGGCTCTCAGAGATACTTAGTTGGAGAAGTGTAAATTGAAAAAATACTCATGTGGAAAAACTTGGCTATTAACTATCATAATTTATATAGCCCTTGAGCCCTCAAATCTTCTCCAGGGAATCTATACTAGAAATACAATTTTACATATGCACAAATAGTTTATACAATAGTATTCATTGCAGTATATTTGTAAGTTTGAAACAAATGTCCATTGGTAAAATACTGGTAAATAAATTATGGAACATTCAGGTAATTAGATACATACCATTTGCCTGCTTAACAAATGCGTCACTCCTGACTGGGTGGCTCAGCTGTTTGGAGCATCATCCTGTACAACAAAAGTCTGCGGGTTTAATTCCCAGTTGAGGCACATACTTCAATTGCAGGCTCAATCCCTGGTGAGGGCATATATTGGAGGCAAACGATCGATATTTCTCTCTCACATCAATGTTTGTCTTTCCCCCTTCCTCTTTCTCTAAAGCCAATAAATATATCCTTGAGCGAAGATTAAAAAATTATGAAAAAGTGGATCTGTTTTACAGTATGAAGGGTGACCTGATGCAGTAAGTATAAAAAAGGCAAGTAGAAAAAAGTATAACTGAGAATACTATACTAAGAGTTGTGAGTCAAAGTATATACATAGTCTATATGTATATACACTATATACATAGTCTGTCTCTGGAATTATACAACTACTAGCAGTATCAATATATGAGGGTGATCTGGAGGATGAGGGACATGTATGGAAGCAAAACTTCATTTCATGGGTTGTTTTTCATGATCTTTTTGTGATTTTATTGCATCATTTGACTTTACCTAGGATTATAGAAACTATTTTCAAAGAAAACACATTTAAAATATTTAAAACAATATCTTGGTCACAGCTGATTCTCTGTCTTTTCAATTTCCCCATGTTGGTGGCAGTAACAGCCCTAGGTATTAGACCAGTGGAGTCAGACAGGACCCTGATTCAGCAACCTGAACCAGGCTAAGAAAGAATTCAAAGTCAAGACTCAAACTATAAGAGAAAGTTTACTTAGAAAGTCACAAAGGTAGAAGAAATGGGCTCAGAAAACAAGTTACAAAGCAAAGAAGAGCCCTTGGAGCTCAGGAAAAAGAGAGAGATGAAGAAAACACCCCTGTGGAAAACACACCCTAGAGAGGGAGCATACCCACACCTTTCCGTCCCTCACTCTGAGGGTATTTATCTGGAATCTCTGGGGAGGATCCCAACAGACTATTCATCAGTTTTTCAGGTGTGTCTTTCCAGAGTCATAATCTCTCCTGATTGGTGGGCACTGGAGTAGGGTCATTAGTCAACGCAGCTGGCGCTGATGTCACCCATGGCTTCACTTGCCTATTTTTTGTTGCTTTTTTCTGGGCCTGGAATTGAAACACAACTGAGGCCTAGATGTGTTTTATATGGGTCAGAACCTAATTGCCCTGGGGGATTGATGCTTAAGGGCTATTCCCTATCCCCTTTTTATTGTCCCCCCTCTAAAGGAGTCTAATGCTGACAATTAGTAACATGCCTGGGGAGGGGAGGTCAAGGAAGGGTCCCAACCAAATGACCATCAATATGAAAGGTAAGGAGATCTAAACAATGTTACAATTGATATGCTAGGGGAGAAAAGGTTACCCTGAGGGATTGTGTCCTGTTTTCTCAGTTTTGCCAGTCTCTTGGCAGCCAGGGCTCCCTGCCTTGATGACTGGCCCATTGTTCTCACTCTGCTCATGTCCATATAAGTGCCTGGAGAAAAAATAAAAAGCCAGGACAGGCAAACTGCAGATTCTGGGGGATGCAGCTATCAGAATTCATCAACTCTCTCCAGATCTAGGAATTCCTGGTCCTTGATGCGGGGTGAGAGCCAAGATAAAAGCAGCCAGTTACCAGTAGGACTTAACTTGCCTCCCTGCCTGAGGTGAAAATCAACCACTAACAAAGCAAAGAAAATGCCTAGACAAGCAAAGAAACAAACAAATGAAATGAAATCTTGAAGTGCCTCATTTTGCTCGATGACAGTTCTCATAGAAGCAGACAGAATTTCTGTGTGGCCAGGTGAGTGCTGTCAGCGGTTGGCTAGGAAGCTGGAAGCACACATGCTCCCTCCTTGTCCCAGAGCACAGAATTAGATGAGCCTTTTTGCTTTGTTTTGTTCTGCACCAGCATTCCAGAGCACAGGCTGCAGTACTCACTTCCAGGCTCCCCTTCCCAGTTCTTGAGAAACAGACTGACCCCGTGTTGAAGAAATGAAAGTCGTGACAAAGAAAATAAAAACTTACTTCTCAGTGTTAAGGAAACAGAACAAAGAAAACACAAAAATATCGAAGAGTTGGCTCTTACTAGTTTTATTTAAAGGAATCTTTTGTGATATTTTAGGTATCTCAAGGAAAAGCAAATGGAGTACAAAATATTTTCTAATTCTAAGCTAAAAGTTTTTGAGGTAAAAATTCAACTTATAGACTGTGGAGGAAGTTGGCCAAGGAAAACTTAGCCAAATAGTTTCTATTAAGCTTTAAGAAAAATTATTAAATGAATAATATTTTTAAAAATCCTATAAGAAATTGAAGTAATGAAAATATCTCCAACCAAATTCCCTCCAATTCTGATAGGCTGACAGTACATTCTACCAAACTATCAGCATTCAAGATAACCTCTATTTAATATATGTAATTTCAGAATATAGAGATGTAAGAAAATGCTACTAAGTCAATTTGAATCTAATCAACTGTCTTTTAAAACCAGATGAAGGCAGTATAACAGTTATAGAGTCACCTACAAAAAATATTTTGTTTCCTTTAGAAATCTTAAATATAAACAAGTATAAACAACAGTGCAATGAAAATAATAATGATCAAGTAGAATTGAGGATGTTTTAATATCAGTCTGTTGATATAATCTAGATTAATGATGGGATGAAAGACAAACAAAATCAAATGGTTATGTTAAGTAATGCAGAAAAGACAAAATTAATCATAGTCATGATAAAACTCTGATAATATTAGAAATAGAACAATTCCTTAGTTTAATAAAGTCTATCTGAACTTACTAGCTAATATTAACTATCATACTTTAAGGGAAATATGCTAATTCATTCGGCAACAAAAAAGAATACTTGGTATTACTTCTAGTTCATAAATGAAAGTAGCTGAAGGCCCTAATTTACCAGATAAATAAAATAATCAGTAAGTGTATGAACTGTGAGAGGGAAAGGCAATACTTTTTAGTGTCTGTGGAAAAAATGAGCTTCAACATAGAATAGTCACTGTACCAGAAAAAATAGAACTAATACAAATTTGCAGAAAGTTTGCTAGATATAAGAACAATATCAAAGTCAATAATGGTCCTAGAAAATAATGAGAATAAGAGTATGCTTATAAATCCTGTTAATAAACCAGCAATTTGACCCTTGGCTTAAGACACAGAACATATATACAACTAATTCATAAAGAGATATGATAAAGGATAGATGCATATATGAACTAGTATACAGTATTCCAAAGTATTAAAAAAAAACCTGAGGCATCATTAATAAACCTTAAAAAAATCCTATGGGGAAAATGGTGAGAAATAAACCAAGATCAATGGTACAAAGTTATTTACAAAAATTAAAACATACACATTTCCCCTTTGAAGATATTCATGGTAGACAGATGTTCCTGCCAAAATAAACTAAAAAAACCATGGTAGACAGATGTTCCTGCCAAAAGAAACTTAGAAAGAGCATAATACTGCTGAAGTAAGATGAATGAGGAGGTTTCAGATTCAAGAGTGTCTAGAGCCACAGAGCTTTGATTTGACAATACAAAGCCACTTTTTTTGCTAGGTCATTCCTTATTCTAGATGTCATCAAGAAGCTGAGAGTCTTGGTTTTTTTTTTTCCCTAGGACATAGGACCACAGTTGTATTTGTTGTTGTTGTTGTTGTTCTTTGGAGTGAGTCTATTGGACTTGAGAGTTATGAAACATGTGACGAGTCTGTTTTTGAAAACATTTGCCAGTGTCTGGAGCTTCTTGGTGAGGGCTGTTAAAACACAAACTCTACAAGAATTTGTAATGGCAAAAGAAAAAAAAACTAATACAAGGTATTTTATTGATAAATTCTGTGAAAACTTGCACATGTTTTGCATTTCATAGAGCTATTATAATTTCTTTATCTCCTCTATCATGATACTGAACCTATCTGAATATGTGATTGCTGTGTGGGATATTTAAAGATGGTAGAAATCAGTTTGTTTCTCAGAAACAAGGAAAGTCAAATTTATGCAATTTTTATTATAAATATTATATTTCAATTTGTTTTTGGTGCCTATTAGCATTACATGTAGAATACACTCAATTTCTAAGAGCAATGAATGTAAAAGGAGAGGAAAAGGCTTTGTGAAAAAAATGTTCCTTATTTTTATGTCCAAAATTATTGGTAAAGGTCTATTCAACATAAGAATGAATACTTTAATGATGCATTATTTTAATGTCATTTGTAGTGCTGCATGAATAGCATATGGTTATTTTTTTAATTTTAATTTTTTTATTGTTGTGTAATTACAGTTGTCCCCATTTTCCCCCATTACTCTCCCCTGCCCTACCCATCCCCACCTTGCACATTCAATCCCCACCCTTGTTGCCTTTGTTCATGGGTCCTTTATACCTGATTCTTACAGAGGCAAAAAAGGAGAAAGAGAAGAGGAAGTAGGAAACAATTTACATTCAGTACTTATCATTTGGTATCCCTATAAAACTTAAAAAGGCAGTTAACAATTAATCAACACAAATTTAATGCCTATCATTTTGTGTCTGACTGGACAGTTATTTTAATGACTGTCATTATTACAATCTCTCTCTAATAAGCAATGCAACTCTTTCTTAATGTGATGCTTCAAAGAGTGAATGCCTACAGTTTTAAATTTCTGATGAAATAATTTAAATGGTGGCTCACAGTACTTAGTAATGTTTCATTTTGTATCTAACATGTACTAAAAAGCACCAGTGTTATAAAGGTCACTTATTTCTGGCTGTATATATTTTACTTCTCACGAAGCTATCTCCCATTCATGCCTCTATCTGGTGCATAATGCTCTACTACAGTTTCTGCACTTAGTGCACTAAATGCCCTAGTGGTCTGAAAGAGTTAATATAGCTCCCTGAGCATTTAATTTAGTACATGAGAATGACTTGGGTACTGATGATGAGCTAGCTCAATACATATTATGGAGAATCAGTCATCTTGGAAAGTAACGGTTAAATACACTTTAATTGAGATTTTTGTTACAAGTGGAAAGTTTTAAAAGTGCTGATGAATTAAGAATTCCACTTAGAGTCAGAGTTAATGTTTGGCTATGGGGCTAATGTCCAGGGTATATTTAAGGAGCCATGATAGTGGTAGTAGACATAAGTAGGGATAATTCATGCATTTGATGGATGGCTGAGCTGGATGACTTTAAGGTCCTTTTCAACTCTGAGAGGGCATGATTCTATGCGTATTAGAAATAGAGCCCTGGAACAAATATGCATGAGCAATCACACTATAAAACAGCATAAAGAGGAAACTATAAAAATAACCAGGGTGTGAGGGAAAATGGACAGTTAAAATAAGAGCCCTGCTTTGAATCAGCAATTTACAATAACTTCAAAATGCTTTAGTTTGAGTGTCCTTTGACTAGTGGTGTCCAGGCTTTTAAGGGAAAGACATGTTTTTAAATTATTCTGTATGCTGTTAATACTTGAGTGTTTTTTATTTATATAATGATTAATGCTGATTTATATAATCAGCAGACCAGGATAACTAACTGTACATATGGTTTTACAGAAATAATGCTGGACCCATAGGGGTCCAGGGCCACACTTTATAATCTACTTCTTTAAAGTATTATTTCTTAAGAATATGAATTTCTTAAGACTTGGCATTGGTTTCTTGGTTGAAATTGAGAAGTTGAGTCTGAAATCCTTAGGGACCTGACATGTAATGAACATTATGAGAAAGAACACAGACACACCTCATCAAAAGGAGAAAGTATCTACTATGCTCTGTTTTTTTTTTTTATAGTTCAAATTTTTTTAAATTTTAATCATTGTTCAAGTACAGTTTTCTCCTTTTTACTCACATTCTAGCCCACCCACCCTATCCCTCCCCACTTCCCTCCCATTACCACCCTCCCCCTAGTTTTTATCCATGTGTCCTTTAAATTTGTTCCTGTATACCCTTCCCATTCTCCCCTGAAATTCCCTCTTCTCTCCCCTCTGGTCACTGTTAGCCTGTCCTCTATTTCAGTGTCTTTGGTTATATTTTGCTTGTTTCTTTGTTTTGTTGATTAGGTTCCTGTTAAAGGTGAGATCATATGGTATTTGTCTTTCACTGCCTGGCTTGTTTCGCTTAGCATAATGCTTTCCAGCTCCATCCAAGCTGTTGCAAAGGGTAGGAGCTTCTTTCTTTCTGCTGCATAGAATTCCATTGTGTAAATGTACCATAGTTTTTTGATCCATTCATTTACTGATGGGCATCTTGGTTGCTTTCAGCACCTAGCTATTGTAAATTGTGCTGCTATGAACATCGGGGTGCAGAGGTTCTTTTGGATTGGTGTTTTAGTATTCTTATGATATAGTCCCAGCAGTGGAATTGCTGGGTCAAAAGGCAGATCCATTTTTAGTTTTCTGAGGAAGTTCCATACTGCTTTCCATAGTGGTTGTACCAGTCTGCAGTCCCACCAACAGTGCACTAGGGACCCCGTTTCTCCACAACCTCTCCAACACTTGTTTGTTGCTTTGTTTATGATGGCCATTCTGTTTGGTGTGAAGTGGTATCTCATTGTGGTTTTAATTTGCATCTCTCTGATAGCTAGCGATACTGAACATCATTTCATGTGTCTTTGGATTTTCTGTATGTCCTCCTTGGAGACGTGTCTGTTCAGGTCCTTTGCCCATTTTTTAATTGGATTCCTTGTCTTCCTGGAGTGTAGTTGTGTAAGTTCTTTATATATTTTGGAGATTAAACCCTTGTCTGAGGTATCGTTGGCAAATATGTTTTCCCATACAGTTGGTTCTCTTTTAATTTTGATACTGTTTTCTTTAGCTGTGCAGAAGCTTTTTATTTTGATGAGGTCCCATTTGTTTATTCTTTCCTTTAGGTCCCTTGCTCTAGGGGACAAATCAGTAAAAAAGTTTCTGCATAAAATATCGGAGACTTTCCTACCTATGTTCTCCTCTAGGACTTTAATAGTGTCATGTTTTATATTTAAGTCTTTTATCCACCTTGAATTTATTTTTGTATAAGGTGTAAGTTGGTGCTCAAGTTTCATTTTTTTGCACATAGCTGTCCAGTTCTCCCAACACCATTTGTTGAAGAGGCTATTTTTACCCCATTTTATGTTGCTGCCTCCTTTGTCAAATATTAATAGACCATAGAGACTTGGGTTTATTTCAGGGCTCTCTGTTCTGTTCCATTGGTCCATGTGCCTGTTTTTATGCCAGTACCAGGCTCTTTTGATTACAGTGGCCTTGTAGTATAGTTTAGTGTCAGGTATTGTGATCCCTCCTACTTTACTCTTCTTTCTCAAAATTGCAGCAGCTATTTGGGGTCGTTTATGGTTCCATATAAATTGTTGAAGTGTTTGTTCTATGTCTGTGAAAAAGCCATTGGTACTTTAATAGGAATTGCATTGAATGTGTAAATTGCTTTGGGTAGTATGGACATTTTGATTATATTAATTATTCCAATCCATGAACACGGTATATGTTTCCATTTGTTTGTGTCTTCCTTGATTTCTTTCCTGAGTGTTATGTAGTTTTCTAAATACTGGTCTTTTACCACTTTGGTTAGGTTTATTCCTAGATATTTTATTTTTCTTTTTGTTATTTCAAATGGGATTTTTTCCCTTGATATCTGCTTCTGCTGTTTCATTGTTGGTGTACAGAAATGCCTTTGATTTCTGGATATTGACTTTGTATCCCGTTGTTTTGCCAAATTCATTTATTAGGTCAAGCAATTTTTTGGTGGAGTCTATAGGATTTTCTGTGTACAGTATTGTGTCATCTGCAAACAGTGACAGTTTTGTTTCCTCCTTTCCGATTTGGATACCTTTTATATCTTTTTCTCTTCTGATCGCTGTAGCTAAAACTTCCAGTACTATATTGAATAGAAGTGGTGAAAGTGGACAGCCTTGTCTTGTTCCTGTTCTTAGTGGAAAAGATTTTAATTTTTGCCCATTGAGTATGATGTTGGCTGTAGGTCTCTCATATATGGCCTTTATTATGTTGAGGGAATGCTCCCTCTACTCCCACTTTGCTGAGTGTTTTTATCATAAATGGGTACTGTACCTTATCAAATGCTTTTTCTGCGTCTATTGATATGATCATGTGGTTTTTGTCTTTGCTTTTGTTTATGTGATGCATTACATTTACTGATTTGTGAATATTGTACCATCCTTGCATCCCTGGAATGAATCCCACTTGGTCATGGTGTATGATCTTTTTAATGTATTGTTGGATGCAGTTCGCCAGTATTTTGTTGAGGATTTTAGCATCAATGTTCATCAGTGATATTGGCCTGAAGTTTTCTTTCTTTGTTGTGTCTTTATATGGTTTTGGAATTAGGATGATGTTGGCCTCATAAAAAGAATTTGGGAGTCTCCCATCTTTTTGGATTTTTTGGAATAGTCTGTGAAGGATAGGGGTTAGTTCTTCCTTAAATGCTTTGTAGATTTCTCCTGTGAAACCATCTGGCTCAGGGCTTTTGTGTGTTGGCAGTTTTTTGATTACTGCTTCAATTTATTTTGCTGTTATTAGTCTGTTCAGGCTTTCAGCTTCTTTTTCGTTGAGTTTTGGAAGATTATATTTTTCTAGAAATATGTCCATTTCACCTAGGTTTTCAAATTTCTTTGTATACAGTTCTTCGTAGTAAGTTCTTACAATCCTTTGTATTTCTGTGGTATCTGTTGTAATCTCTCCTCTTTCATTTCTGATTGTGTTTATTTGGGTCTTCTCTCTTTTTTTCTTGATGAGTCTGCTTAAAGGCTTGTCGATCTTGTTTATCTTTTCAAAGAACCAGCTCTTGGATTCATTGATCCTTAGAATTGTGCTTTTAGTCTCTATGTCATTTAATTCTGCTCTGATCTTGGTTGTTTCCTTCCTTGTGCTTGCTCTGGGCTGTCTTTGTTGTTGTTCCTCAAGTTCTTGTAGATGTTGGGTTAGGTTGTTTGTTTGGAATGTTTCTAGCTTTTTTAGGTGGCCCTGTATCGCTATGAACTTCCCTCTCAGGACTGCCTTGGCTGTGTCCCATAAATTTGGGGTTGTTGTGAGTTCATTTTCATTTTTTTCCAGGAACCTTTTGATTTCTTCCCTAATATCATTTTTGACCCATTCATTGTTTAATAGCATGCTATTTAATCTCCATGATTTTGAGGGTTTTGGATTTTTTTTTTTTCTCTTGGGGTTGGTTTTGAGCTTCAATCCCTTGCGATTTGAGAAAATGCTTGGTATGATTTCAATTTTCTTGAAATTGTTGAGGCTTGTTTTGTGTCCTATCATGTGGTCTGTCTTTGAAAATATTCTGTGTACATTTGAAAAGAATGTATATTTGGCTTCTTCGGGATGCAGGGCTATGTATATATCAATAAAGTCCATTTCATCTAGGGTATTGTTCAATGCCACAATATCTTTGTTGATATTTTGTTTAGAAGATCTGTCCATTTTTGATAGTGGGGTGTTAAAATCTCCCACTGTAATTGTGTTGCTGTCCATATCTTTCTTGAAGTCCTCTAAGATTTTCTTTATGTATTTGGGTGCTCCTATGTTGGGTGCATATATATTTATAATATTTATGTCTTCTTGGTGGATTCTTCCCTTGAGTATTATGAAGTGACCTTCTGGGTCTCTCTTTATGGACCCTTTTTGGAAGTCTGTTTTGTCTGGTATGAGTATTGCTACCTTGGCCTTTTTTTCCCTGTCCATTTGCTTGGAAGATTTGTTTCTAGCCCTTCACTTTCAGCCTGTGCAGGTCTTTTATCCTGAGGTGGTGGGTCTCTTGTAGGCAGCATATGTGTGGGTCAATTTTTCTTATCCATTCAGCTATTCTATGTCTTTTGATTGGAGCATTTAATCCATTTACGTTTAAGGTTATTATTGATAGGTACTTATTCCTTGTCTTTTCTGTACATTTGTCCCCCCCCCCCTCTCTCTCTTTTCCTTCCTTTCCATAAAGCAGTCCCTTTAGAATCTCTTGCAGAGCTGGTTTGGTGGAGGTGTATTCTTTTAGACTTCTTTTGTCTGGGAAGCTTCTTATTTGGCCTTCTATCTTGATTGAGAGCCTTGCTGGGTAAAGTAGCCTTGGTTGCAGACCTCTGGTTCTCATTACTTGGAACATTTCTTGCCCCTCTCTTCTGGCTTGGAGTGTTTCCATTGAGAAGTCAGCTGTTAGCCTTATTGGGGCTCCCTTGTATGTTACTTCCTGTTTTTCCCTTGCTGCCTTTAATATTCTCTCTTTGTCTTAAAGTTTTGCCATTTTAATTATGATGTGTCTTGAGGTGGGCCTCTTTGGGTTCCTCTTGATTGGGACGCACTGTGTTTCCTGGATTTGTGTGACTTTTTCTCTCATCAAATTAGGGAAGTTTTCCTTTATTACTTTTTCAAATAGGTTTTCCCTTGTTCTTCTTCTTCTCCTTCTGGTATCCCTGTTATATGAATATTATTACGTTTCATATTGTCTTGCATTTCTCTTAATCCCTCTTCATTCTTTCTGAGCCTCTTTTCCTTTTCTTGCTCTTTCTGGGTGTTCTTTTCTACTTTGTCCTCTAGCTCGCTAATCCAGTCTTCTGCTTCATCAGTCCTGCTTTTCATTCCTTCCACAGTGTTCCTCAGTTCATAAATGGAATTCTTCATTTCCTGTTGGCCTTTGTTGAGAGTTTCTTTTTCTTTTTTCATGTTTATATAGTTTGCAGTGAGATCATTGTAGCTTCCCTCTAGTTTCTGGTAGCTCATTGTGAGTTCATTGAGCTTCCTGATAATGATTGTTTTGAACTCACTATCTGATAGTTGAGTTGCCTCTATTTCACTTAGCATTTTTTTCTGAGGCTTCCTCCTTTCCTTTCATTTGGGGATTGTTTCTTTCTTTTCTTATTGTTTGTGGGATTCTTCTTGTTAGCCTTTGTTTCTTAAATTGATCTGTTCTGGTTCCCTGTGATTATGGTGTGAACTTCTGTGGTAGAATACCTGTGAGGTTCAGTGGTGCAGTCTCCTTCATGTATCCTGGTGTTCACAACTTCCCCATAGTCTTTTTTTGTGATCAGTTGGAGGAGTAAAGCAAAATGGTTTAAGACAGAAAGACAGTATACTATGGTATTTACATTAGCAGCCAGTAGAGAAGTGATGGGATATCCTTTGGCTACTTATAGTGTTAACTGTGATCCTCCACCCCACTAGCCATGTTTTAGAAAGGATGGAAAGAAGGTAAGATTCTTATTGGGGATGAAAGGATTGTTAGTTGTATCTAGAAGGCTGTGAGGCTGTGGGAGGTCAGATTCTGAGGTAGGGTTGGAATAAAGATTAGTAAACAGGAGTATTGTGTAAAAGAATAGAGACAACCCCCACAATAATACAGTTCAGGAAATTGTGAAGTGGGTTGAGATCAGGTAGGGGTGTTGAGTAGTATTTACAATTGTATGAACTAGGTCTTATTTATAGTAATATTAAAGCAACAATCTTGTGGCAGAATCTATGAGATCTAGATAACAAGAATAAGGAGTATAGAACCTTGAGAGGTTTACTAATGGAACACAGATGAAGGATAGTGAATTATCAACACACTGTGACTGAGATAACAGGGGAAACCTATCAAATGACAGTATAACCAGCCAAGCAAAGAAGATTATACAGAAAGAAAAAGAATACCAAAATACTATTAAAATAAAAAATTTCGGAAAAGTGAGAAAAAGATAATACAAATTTGCAGTAACTTGCAAGCTCAAAAAAAAGGGGAAACAAAGCAGAAGATGGAGTGCAGGAGAGATAAATTTAGAGTGAAAGGAATAATACTAGGATGAATGGAAGAGAAACATAAGGGATTGAGTATAAAAATAATAAGAATTGAAAAATAAAAAGTCACTTAAAACACAAGATAAAATCAATCAACCAACAGCAGACAAAACAAAACAAAATAAAACAAAACAAAACAAAACAAAACAAAAAAAGCCTCTTGTTGGTTTCTAACTGGCCAGACCAGTTTTTCTGGTCTTGCTGGCTTCAGCAGGCTGAGGGGAGTTTGAAATTCTTATCACTCTTACCAGTCAAATCTCAGTAAGTCTCTCAGGTACTATCCCCAAGGCCAGCAGGGTGCTCTCCCCAGAGCCAATTTGACTTTCCCCTACAGGACCCTGGGTGCTCCCGAGCACACTCTCCAGAGCTCACAGCTGCAGTTTCCCTGGCTCTGGGGCCCTGCAGGGCTCTGGATCTTTTCGGGTTCACGATGCAAGATCCAGGAATCACAAGGAGATGTGCCCTTCCCCCAAATGTCACCACGGTGGGCGCTCTGTTCTTGGGGGCACTCACAACTTTTCTGGATTCACAGTGCAATCTCTGGGGATCATAAAGGGGCGTGCCCATCCACCAAATTTTTCAGTTTTAGGCTCTAGGAATGCTCTAAGCGCCATGTCCCTTTTGGGTTCACAGCGTGAGAGTCAGGATTCCCGAAGGGGCGTGCACTTACACAGTTCACCCCCCCCCCCCCCCCCCCCCCCCCCCCCCCCCGCAGGCTCCAGAAACCTGAGAATGCCCACGCCCTTTCCTTGTTCAGGGTTGCGAGGTCTGGGTTTTCCACTGATCCACACTTCCACTGGGCTGCGGGTTTGGGTGCACTTCCAGGCTGCCCCTGGTCATTCCGGCTAGAGGCACTCACTTCTCCCAGGGTTATGGGTGGGTGCTCACAGCCCCTGCACAGTTGTCTCCCAGTCCAACTCCCCTCTCTGTGCCTTCAAGCCACAGGGTCTCCCCTGGTGTTGCTCAACCCCTGTAGTCTGGGGAGGGAGCAGCGACTCCACTCTCCCGGGTGCCCTGAGAAAGACCCGGGAGCACCGGGCCTGGGGACTGCAACCCCCCTGGTCCCTGTGCTGATCCCTTGGTCCCTTTTGTCCTGAAGCAGTCTCCTTACCATCTGGTTTTTCAATGATCGCTATAATTTTTGATGTCCTGTTTTCAAAAATGTTTTGGTAACCTAGGCCACTTGCTCTGTTCCTCCGCCGATCTGGGAGTTTCCCTCCCATACTATGCTCTGTTTTGTATAACCTATTTGCCAGGGACAGTATAAAGAGGTTCATATTGAACCTCACAAAAATACTAAGAATTATTATTTTTTAAAGATTTTATTTATTTATTTTTAGAGAGGGAAGGGAGAGAGAAAGAGAGAGAGAGAGAGAGAGAAACATCAATGTGTGGTTGCTGGGGGCTGTGGCCTGCAACCTAGGTATGTGCCCTGACTGGGAATCAAACTTGCAATGCTTTGGTTCGCAGCCCGCGTTCAATCCACTGAGCTACACCAGCCAGAAAAAGGAGTTATTATTATTTTGCAAATGCTGAAAAATAAAATTCAGAGATATTAGATAACTTATTTAAATGTAAACTAACTTAAACCCCAGCCTATCTGTCCCATACACTGAGTTCCTTTCACTAAATGCTTCATAATATATAGTGAAGTATAATTAATATTAAAAATTACATGGGTATATTTGGAAATATTATCTTATTTTCAAATGCATGAAGTTCAAATTAGCAGTTTTAAGTAATATTTTCAGTAATATTAAGCTTTTGACTTTTTTAACAGGCTCTTGACATAGAATACCACATGGTGAAAGTATTCTATTTATTCTTTCAAGTAATTTTTATAATATTTTTAATGTACCACCAGGATTATACTACACATTTGAACACATTAAATTATCACAGCAAAACCTTTAGTTATGTACTAGCTTTATCTTCAGTTTATACATGCAGGTTCTGAAGCATTAAGAGGTTAAATGACATCCCCATAGTCTTATGGGTAAAAAGCAGTAGAACCAAGAATTTTAACCTAATTCAAGATTCTGTTCTCTTAATTCTTTACTCATTAGTTTAAATGATCGTGAATGCTTGAGCAAATACCAAAAATATGCATAAAAGGACACCTGGAAAACAATGGAAGGACCTGTTTCCAAGAAATTTTATTTAATATCATCTAGCTGAGTGATAAAGGGAAATATAAAGATCTTTAATTGGGTTGGAATTTAGTAATTCTCAGGGGATTTTATTTATATATTATAGCATTTAGTTGTGACTTTTACAGTGATAGAACAGTTACTGTCTCCTCCATTTTATAAATGACTAATATGTAAAGGAGGCAAAATCTGACTTTAACAAGTGGTAGACATTTTCTGTGGACAGGTTTAGCTTATTCCTATTCAAGTCCTAAGTTACACAAATATTACCTTAGTTGATTGTACTTTTGAGATTTGGGGGGCTGGCACTTTTGGATTTGGAGATACTTGAAATAGAAAACTTGCAACAGAATGGATTTGACTAAACTTTTCAAGACACAAAGTATTCAGAAGTAAAGGGAGAGGGAAAGTTAGTGGCTCAAGAGAAAAATATTGACTCAAGTGTAACCACCTCATGAGAACTTGATCTTCAGTCATAAATTTGGTGAAATAAAGGAGCTGTATGTGTGCAGTTACACAGATGTGACAATGAAATCTACATGAAAGTATATGATTTCACATGTTAATTTTGTCCCTCTCCTAGCCAATTCCATGCATACAGCTAACTTCTAAACAAATTATTTATTCTCCTAACTAGATTTTTTTTAGTTAATGGTGTGAGGGTAGATGTGGAGTTAGGGAAGCCAAGAAGGCTAGTATGCTTGGAAACAAATGGATACACTTGAAAGAAAAGAACTTAAGATGGGGGAAAGCATCAGACACAGGCATTGGGATGGGATGTGAGGAAAGAATAATAGTCTAGTTGATATAAGGAGAGATTTTTGAGACACAGGAGAAAGGGAAAGAAAGGATATGAACATCTGCTCTGAGCAGTAATTTTGAAGAAAGAAAGGGGATTGCTATCCAATGAATATTTCAGCTGTTCATCATTGCTTTGAGTGCTAAGTGTGTGTGTGTAAGGTTACGGTGTTTGATATGAGTTTATGTGCTTTTATAACATTTGAAAAACTTCGGGATTGGCTTAAACCTAAACTTACGGGAGCTTGTTTTATTTGGGTTAAAATAGAATGATTGCGACAACCATAGAAGTTGTGTGAGGCTTGTGCTCATTTGTTCTGTCATCTGGGCCCCCTGATCTTTGTGCCTTTGCTTCCTTATTGAGTGGTAGAAGAATTGCCATCTATTCCTTTCCCCAATATACCATGGAGATGAATTAATTCCTCTCAAATGATATTCCAGCTTTCAAAGTATATTGTTCTGTGATTAGAATATTACTCTATATTCCCATTTAGCTGAACAATGCCCCTTTATCTGTAAGGGTCGTTAACACAAGATGCTAATCTGATTTTATTCTCTAGTGACAGAAAGGCAGGGACACTGCTTTGTCTCCTTTGGATAAAGAAGATATAATAGCTTGTGTACAGAGAAAAAATTGACCTTGTGAATACTGTAGTTAATTAAATGAAGACCATAATTGAATGCCAGTTTGCACTAAAAAATGGTCTGCCACACTCTGAGATTCATCTAAGAGCAATTGAGACAATCAATATGTAGGTGTTTATGAGCTCAACATTAGGTCATTGCAAGTGTTCTATTAGCAATTACAGCCTTTATTATCTGGCTTATAAAGCAGGTTAAGCTTTCTTCTCGCTGGGTGTGCATAACACTTAATATAATAGAAGGTATGCTGAGCGTTGATCTAAAAGTTACTTTGGCTTCAAGTTAGCTGTGACAACTAAGTGATTGATTTTAGGAAGGATCCTGGAAAAATCTATACATCTTACAATTTGGGGTATAAATCTTCTGGCATTTGCGATTAGCAATGTTTCCTACTAATAGAAACAGTGGTCATTTAAATACGATTGTTTATTTTAAGGAACATTTGCCAGAGGTAGCTGTAGATTTGTTCTGTAGGGTATTTGTCTATTAGCATCGAATAAGGGTAAGTAATTTATATTCTTTTGTTTAGGAATACACTCTCTTTCCCTGTGGTTCATACATCTCTATAGTCTACTTAGAGAAGAAAACAGCTTTATTTAAAAGTCATCAAAATTTTCCTTGTTTGTGGAGATTTTCTCACCAACCACACATAACATCTTACCAGTTATATTAGAGTTCATTGTTACAGTTTATGAGTTAGATGGTCTTAAAATTTGTGGTAAGTGTTCAGCTGTGATTGTTGGTAAGCAAACTCCACACCTAGCTCCCATAATAACCCCAGACATGAGCAGTGAAGGGCCACCTTGGGTTCCATGTTCACTCTGAAAAAATATTACCTCTGTTAACACAGAGCACTTGAAACAACATCAGTGTATCTAAATACACTTTGCAAACTGTGGGGTTATCAAAAAGTTGTTCAAAATCCTTTGACCAATTTCTATCATTTGATTTTACATTTCTGTTTCCCATTACATTTAAAATAAAGTGATAAAAAATGTCATCTGGCCTGAGTTGTTAGATTAAGCAAAGCCATTCTTAGCTATCAAATAAGCCCTGAAATATTAATGGCCTAAGTTAGTTTCTCTAGGGGAGCTCCCTTCCAAGTGAGTTTTAAAATATCCTTTAATATGGTTTTGTAGTATAAACACATAGTTTCTAGGTTTGCTGTCATGGTTTGAGAAAACAGGGCAGTAGATCATGAGCTTTTCAATGCCTTAGCCAAGTGACACTTGTGACTTTTGTTTGTATTCTATCCACTGAAACTAATTGCATTAACCTGATTGTAAGCAGGTTGGAGATGTTTGTCTTATGTCTAGAGGAGGGGAGACATGGCTAATGGTAACAGTTGGTCACTGCCACCACACCCAGAAGGGCATTCTTTCTAATTATAAACATCTCAGTGTAATTGCAGATGATTTTTGCTTTCTGCTTCCTGATTTATTGGTCTTTTGAGACTTTGAGACTGTAGGACTAAGTTCTGTAGAACTGGGACGTCCTGCTTTTCTCATGAACTTAGAGCTACTTTAGACCTTGTTAATTTCTACTTATTGAAAGTTTGACTGAACCTCTAATATTGCTTTGCCCTCAATATCACAAGAAATAGGAGATGCATACTGAATAGTTCAGGCAGAGCACTCATGAGATAAAATAATTTCAAGTTATTATATATGTAAGTGGAGGAAACAGATGTTTATGATCATCTACCATTCATATTTGATGAGCACCTACTGGGTGCTTTTTATTCCAAAAGGCCTTTGGCAGTGATGGCAGGAGGTTTAGAAAACCCTTGAAACTGAACATATATTGTTTTAGGCCAGGGGTTCTTAGCTTGTCTGCATGAAACCTCAGAGAGTCCAGGTGGCCTCTGGTGGGGTACATACATATGAACTCCTTAAACTGTATGCAAAATTTTGTAGATATGTGTACATGTGCATTCCCCCCGCCCCCACCCCCCGTATTCTCAAAAGATCAGTGGTCCAAAAAGTTTAGAAATGTTTGGTTAGGAGAACATCTTTATTTTTCATGTAAGGTCACAGGAGAAACAGTACAGAATTTAAAGAAATGAAAATGCTTTACAAACATCTTAGGTCACCAGCTTTTATGTCTGGTGTTCTAATTTTTAAAATAATTGTTTTAAGATTAATATGTACTCAAGATATTATAATGAAGCTTAAGGCTTGGCATTCTCAATTGTGGCTCTATAGTTTGAAAAGTACTCTACTCAGTTTTTTTTTTTTTTGAACTCAGTGTAAACTTTACTTTTGTATTAAACTATTCCATGTTTTTGACCCTTAGTGGCTGAGTTATATCCTCAGTGTTAACAGTACTAAAGTTGTGCATGAATTTAATGAAATGAGAGAATTATATTCATAGATTTTTCAGGTTGTCTTAAAATATTTCAATAAAATTGTTTTTGTGGTTCTTTTAATAGAGTTCCATATTTTCTGCTAGGACTTCAGGAACAAAATATATGGAATGATGGGTATGACTTCCTTAGAGCATGAAGAAAACATCATCTGTGTATTTGTAATACTAAATTATCTTTTGGGTCTTTTAAGAACCCAGAAACTGAGTTACAAAAATAGTGTGGCTGATAGATACAAATGGGAATTTGAATTAAATCATTGGGAAGTTTTCTCCCAGTGACTTAATTTTTTATTATAACTTCTGTACTTTAATGCTTGCCACTTGATCTCAGTCTAGGATTACTTTTCTGTGACCAATTACTTTAACAAATAGAAAGGCTCAATTTTTAAAGTAACATTCATATTTTTGTCGTCATCATGCTACTACTTTTAAAATATTGACTTTTGTAAAATAAGAATGGCAGTAAGAGCTGGCTTTCATTCAAACTGACTAGTTCATGGAACTCCACAGTACATGGACTAAAAGCAAAGACATTACGTTAGGAAACTGGTAAAGGCACTGATATATTCATAAATAAAATACATATTGAACAAAAGTTTTTGAGAGGGGAGAAGAGAAAACTAAAAGTAAAATTATTTATTTTAATTGGATTTAGTTATTTTATTGAACCCACAATAATTATTTCTGGAAAATAAAAAATGAGCCTGGCCAGGTTGTTCATCTGCTGGAATTGTCATCCTGTTAACTGAAAGGTCGTGGGTTCAGTTCCAGTCAGGACACATATCTAGGTAGTAGGTTCAATCCCCAGTCAGGTTATGTATGGGAGGAAATCAATCAATATTTCTGTCTCACATTGATGTTTTTGTCTCTCTCCCTCTGTCTCTCTCACTCTCTCCTTCCCCCAGTTTCCTCTCACTCTAAAACCAACAAATATATCCTCAGGTGAGGATTAAAAAAAAAAGAAAAATTAGACACTTTTCAAATATAAAGATGATAATACAAGGGGACCCCAAACCCCCTGAATTTATTTATTAAAAGTGTGTATTTATTCTTATATGTTTAAACTTCAGTCACCTTCAAAGTACTCTCTATTTGATGCAATATACCTATTGAGACATTTTCTTCCCACTGCTCAAAACACTTTTTGAACTCATCGATTTTAATGCCTTTTAATGCTTCTGCTGTTTTTGTTGTTGTTGTTGTTGTTTCATCTCTTCCACATCAACAAAATATTTTCCTTTGAGGACTTTTTTTGGGGGAGAACCACATAAAAAGTTGCTTGGGGTGAGATCAGGTGAACAGGGAGGATGGGGCACAGGGGTCATGCTGTTTTTTGGTCAAAAACTGCTCAACACCCAGCACCATATGGGCAGGTGCACTCGTAAATCACACTTTAAGAAATGGGCAACTGAGTTGAAAAAGAGTCTTCAAAAAAAAATTCACTGAAGCCAAATGCAGCCTCTCACAACAACACCAGGTGGTACGCTGATACAGATGGGTTCCTAGAACACTCACCTAGTAGGGGAAGCCTGTGCTAGAATGGGCCCACCCTCCAGAAGGTTATTCCATTTTGGGGGGTCCCCACTCATATTTTGATGGGTGTCTATAATTTTATCTTAGAATAAAAGAAACTAAGCCTTAAAGTTATGTTTTCATCAGCTTTTGTTTTCTAATTATCAAACTAGACAGTGTTTCTTCTGGACACAGGAAATGGCTTTGGCTTTCAATATAGGTGTTTCAGTGACAGCTAGCCCATCTCATAGAAGATACACAGCTAGATTAAGAAAAATAAATTTGACCCTTTCTATTTCTAACTAGAGCACTTCCATGGAGGACACTTTATATAACATCATGCCCTATATATCTGTGATAAAAGCCATCTCTCAGATATTTGTAAAGTTTTGATATTTCCAATGCTTGAAAGGGCATTAAATACTGGGGAACAGTATTTAAGTTTTATTCAAAAGGGCTTATTCAATATTGACACTTGTGTAAATTGTAGTATTCAGTCTACAATTAGAATCCCCTAGGAGTTTCCCTTTGGTTTCTGTCCTGTGAGAAATTGTCTTTAGAATGTGCCACCAACATCTCTGCTTTTGTTTGCTTTCAATAATTTTGTGCAGCAACAAAAGACCAGAGTGACAGCAGCAGTAGATTGGGATATACACATGAAAGAGATGAGTCATAACTGGTGCTTTTTTCCGTGGGGTCCTGAATCACAGAATAGCACATCTGTGGGTGGAAGTTTCACTTATTTCTTCTTTGATGCCCTTACTTTCTTTATGTAGATCCAAATTTCTGACCTGTTCTTTTCCTTCTCCCTAAATAACTTTCTAACTTTTTTTTCAAGTCATGTCTACTGAGAGCAAATTTTCTCAAATTTTGCTTGAGAAAGTATTTCTCCTTTGCTTTTGAAGGACAATTTCTAAAGCTCCAAAATTATAGATTGGTGATTTTTTTTCCCTCAACAGTTAAATATTTACTTCTGTTTTTGCTTGCATGGTTTCTGAGAAGAAGTCAAATGTAATTCTTATCATTTTTTTTCTATATGTAAGGTGTCTTTTTCCTCTGATTTCTATCCAAAAATTTTTTTCTTTATCTTTAATTTCTGTAGTTTGAAAAGATATGCCTAGATTGTTTTATTTTAATTTTTAATTAATTTAATTAATTTATTTAAAAAATATATCTTGCTCCCTGTTGTCTGAGTTGCCTGGGTCTGAGGTTTTGTGTCCAACATTAGTTTAGGGGAATTCTTCATCATTATTGTTTCAAATATTTCTTCTCTTCCTTTCTCAATCTCTTCTTCCTCTGGTAATTCCCATCACACACATGTTGCACATTTTGTAGTTGACACATAGTCCTCTGATACTTTGTTTTTTTTTTTTTTTTTCTGGTCTTCATTCTCTTTGTTTTTCAGTTTCAAATTTTCTATAGAGATAGCTTGAGCCTCAAAAATCCTCTCTACAGACATGTCCAGTCAAAGTTGTAAGGCCACCTAAGCATTCTTTGTCTCTGTTATGGTGTTTTGATCTCTAGTATTTCTATTTGATTCTTTCTTAGGATTTCCATCTCTCTGCTTGCATTGCTCATTTGTTCTTGCATGCTCTCTACTTATCTTTTGGAGCCCATAGCATACTAACATAGTTGTTTCAAATTCCTAGTCTAATAATTGCAACATTTCTGCCTTGTCTGGTTCTGATGATTGTTCTGTCTCTTAGAACAATGATTTTTGCCTTTTTGGTTTACTTTGTAATTTTCTTCTTGGTAGCCAGATGTACTGGGTAAAAAGAATTGCTGTGTATAGGCCTCTAGTGATACGGTGGTTTGGTGTGGAGGAGGGGAAGCATTCTATCATTCTGTGATTAGGTTTCAGTCTTTTAGTGAGCCCCTGCCTCTGCACCGTGAACTTCAGGAGTATTTCTCTGTTCTTTTCACCCCTTAGGTGGGAGAAGATACCTAGAATGGCCTGAACTTGGCTCTTTCCTTTCCTCCATGTGGGTGGTTAGAGCTGATAGAGTTGGGTAGTTCCCTTTTCCCAGTTAGGTGAGGCTTTGATAATATCCCAGCAAGTTAGTTCTGTTTCAGTAGTTTCTCCCCAGGGCAGGCCTTGTTAAGAAGAGCAGGGTGTTCTGGCATATTTCAAAACGGTTCCTTTGCCTTTTGCCTGATGGAAACACAGGGGCTTTTTTGTCAATATTTTATTGAAAGAACCTGGTCAAGTCTCTGGAGGTAAATTTCACAAAATTGTGGGGCCCCACTATGACTGGGTCCTTCTGAAGATTTTAAATCTCAGACTTATCTACTCTCAGCATCCAGCAGCCCATCAACGACATGTCAGCTTTTGTACCCTGGCACTGGTTCCCAGAGTGGTTGCCATTCATGAGTCTCTGGTCCACTAGGCCATGACCCCTCTATTCACCTGTGTCTCCAATCGGGGGGACAATAGTCTACCCTGGGTCCTCACTGCTTATGGGTTCTAGAATAGTTGTTGATTTTTCCTTCTGTTTAGCTTTTTACTTCTTGTTGGGATGGAGTGGTGAACTTTCAAGATCCCTATATGTAAAAGTAAGAACTGGAATTATTTCAATTGCATTATTTTTTAACATTTCATTTTCTAATTATTGTTGATGGTATTTAGACATATTGTTTATTTTTATACAAATACCTAGTTGAATTCATTTATCAATTTTAATAGATTTCTGAGAATTTTTTTTATTTTCAGCATATACAATCATTTGCCTAGGAATAACATTGCCTTTTCATGTTTTCTATTTATTATTCCATTGTCTCTTGCTTGATTTTATTTCTATTAAAGGGTCAGCTGTCTTAATAAGGTTGAATAAATGTAATTATTTTCATGCCTCTTGATTTTATTATTTCTGTGTGGTCTTCAATGATTTTACAATTCTGGGCCATGGTGTAGTGTTCTTCGTATCCATATTAGCCCCACAAGTATTTCCAGCACTTATTGAATTTGTGGTTTGAAATCTTTCAATTTCTGGACCATTTTGCCATTACTTACTAAACAAATGTTTATTCTTTTCATCACGTGCTATATGACCTCTATGGTATTTTCTTTTTGCTTCAGTTTGATTAGTTTATTTTAATGACTTTGTTATCTAAGCTTTGAGTTCCCTTTTGTGCACTTAATATATTTTATTCATCTGTTTAATTAACTTTAATTACTATATTGTTTAGTTCTAGATTTTAACTTGATTTTCCAAAGCTTTAAAATGACACCTGGAATTCTCTATATTATAGTCTAATATATTAAATATTATAATTCTAATAATTTAAAATATCTGATGATGCCAACACCCAGATTTTCAGCAGAACTGTTTGTATTTTCTTTTGTTGTTGTTTGTATTATATGTTTTTGTTTTCTAGTGTGGCTGGTAAATTATTTTTTCATCTTGGACATTTCTTATGAAAATAAAAATTTTAGGTAATACAGGCTCAGGATAATGTTACTTTCTCACAGAGAGAATTTACTTTTTTTTCTGCCCAGGAATATGAAGCTATCATGCCTAGAATTCAGAGACTGAGGTAATTTACAACCGGTTTAAGTCTTATGAGAGCTGCTCTTTTCGGTTTACCCTAAATCCTAGTTTATGGACCTGCATGTACTCCAGAAGAAAGTATCTGCCCCCCGAAACTTAAGACGACTGAAAGTTCTTGTCAGTCTCACAGGCAAATCAGCTTATCAGTCCCTTCTCCCATGTATAACTTTGGAACCAGTATATACCTCTAGAAGACTGTTGCTTAAATGTGACTCTCCCTTTTCTGTACTTCTTCCCTAGCTCTTGAACCCTGAAGCCTTCCCTGAAATGGTTATTTTTTAAAATAACTTAGACATCTTCCCAAGATGATAAATGGTCTGCAACAAGATAATTCAATTGAATAGGTCTCAGGAAACATAATACCACTAAAATTTTTGATTTGGAAACTGTTGGTGGTTCTTACCATAAACACACAAGAGATTTCAATAAGTGATAAGACAAAGGGGGATGCAAAAACAATTTTTATAAAGAAAGAAAAATTCAGAGTATAGAGAAGTTATTCATTGCAATGTCAGCTGTTTACTATAAGAACGAGTGGGGTGCTAGTGCATTGATGAAAATCTACTAGCTGCATGGGTCTCTCTCATTCCATGCTTTCCAAGGATTGGTCATTTTAATTTACTTAACATCAACACCATAAAATAATAGGCTTCACTAGAAAAAATTAGCTAAAGCTTATTCATTAAGAATAAAAGTATAAGTATGAAAAATATAGGAATATATAATTGGCTTCTTATATAGATAACAGTATAATAAAAATTTAAATATGTCACCAGATTTTTCCTTGTTCCCTGTTTCTTTCCTCTCCCTTCCTAGATGTAAGTGTGTATATCTGTATGTGTATCTAGTTATGTATACAGTCATAGAAGACATATAATTTTGAATTATTTCTTCATGTTATATAATGAACATTTCTCTCTTGTATAGTCATCATATAGTCAGTTGCTATAAGTGTGTTGTATAATACTGTTATTATGTTATTTCATAAATCACTCTGTTTTTATACTTAAATTATTTTTTATGTTATATGATTAAGAATATCTTAAAAACTTCTTAAGTCCCATACATTTTTTTTCTGGATTATTACCATAGTATGAGTTTCCACAAGTAGGATGATTTAATGGCTTAACAACACATTTATTTTTAATTGTATATTTAGATACAGTGTCTAAATTACTGCCATCAGTGAACTTTGATCATGTTAATTTCACTATGGTCAGGTAGCACTAGGCATTATGCTTAATTTTATTAATTTAGTGCAACATAATTCTTGTTGTGGTTTAATGAGATTGCTGAGATAATTGATTTTTGAAACATATGAGAAAACTAGATGACTATCAACACTTTAACAAAGTCCAGTTAGATTAGTTACCAAATTGGGTACCAAAATAGTCCTCAGTATGACTACTTGGAATTAAAATTGTCAGTATAGATAGGATTTGATGACTTCATCATTGTTATGTTACTATTCTTCCACTCTGAGTGTACAATATTAAATAAGCACTGAAAACATGTATTCCTGTGTTTATATACTGTGGTTATTGGATACACTGAATGTAAGTTTCTGTATGAAGATATTTAGGAAGAACAATAAGTAATAAAGAAATTCAGAAAATGTAAGAGAAGTTTATTACTAATCACATTAGAAATTTTAAAGCAGGTATGAGTTGAAGAGGAAAACTGCTAAACTGGTTTAATGATGCCCCTGTATTGGCATTCATTACACTAGCCTTCTGTCGATAAGATCAAGGCATTATTATTTCAGTAACATTTTCATTTTTATTTCCTTTAAATATCTGATTTTAATAGCCTTCTCAGGCTCAAAACATTTAAAATTATTTAATTTTAATAAGTATTACATTTATGTTTCTAAAAACAAAATATAAAATTGCATGAAATGAAAAGTTTCCATTCTACCTCTGACACTCCCACTACTAGTTCACAACATCCCTTATACTATTCTTTATTTCTTGTATATTTCCAGAGATTTTATGACAGATACTTTTATGCATTGATTTTACAGTAATATAGAAGTATCATTAACTCAAAGTATCTGTTTTTCTCTATAGTGTGGAAGGGATTTATTGAGTAGATAAGCAATTATAATTACCTGCAAAAGTATTATGTTGAAGACAACCCAAGGAAGTGTAAGTCAAGGGATTTTAATTTCTGACTCTATCTGTAAATTAAAATGTAACTATCATAATGTAATTATCAACATTCAACTCAATGCTTCTTAAACAAGAAAAGATTTATTATCTTGTCTAACCAGAAGCCTGGACATAAGAAAACACCATGCTATGCTAATTAATTTGTTTCAATATTCTTCTCAGATGTCTAGGTTATTTTCATCTTTCTGCCATATTATTTCAGTATATCAGTTTCTACCTAATGAGCGCATCACGTTTGCAAGAAGCTAAGCAGTTCCAGACTTCATATCCCCAGGCAATAATGTCTAGGCTACTCATTCACATTTCCCCCTTCAACAAAAAGAAACCTTTTAATGAAGTGTTTTTCTGCCTAGTACATTTACCATTTTATTGCATTGATCAGAATGCCTTACATGCCCATCAACAAAACACTAGGAGTAAGGGGATAAGTGGGTTTAAAACAAACATACTTTTATCACAGAATTATGTTTTAGGAGAGCAAACAATAGAATAATTTAGGGTCTCTTCTAGTAAAAAGGAAATGTACAGAATGATAACCAACAGTGTGTTCTATACTGGTTCTAACCACTCAATTATACAGAAAAAAAAAACACAACAAAGATTCCATTCCATTCATGATGGATCAAAAATGCTAAGTAAATGTTTAAATGAAAGAGCTTGGGAAACTGGTTTAGGCGAAGAAGTGAGATGCAGTGATTGGATACATTTTCATTAACCACTCAGTAAATATATGTATTAGTCACTTCAGACTGATATAACAAAACCACAAACCAGGTGGCTTAAATAATAGAAATTTATTTTCTCATACTTCTGGAGGCTGGAAATCCAAGATCTATGTGTTGGTCAATTTGGTTTCTGGGGAGGACTCTTCCTGGCTTGCAGGTAGTTGTCTCCTCCCTAAATCCTCACAAAGCCTTTCCTCTGTACTCATTCAAGGATTTAAGAGAGTGAGCTCTCTGATGTCTCTATTTATAAGAACCTTAATCCTATTGAATGAGGGGGCCCCACCCTTATGACCTCATTTGACATTAATCACCTTCTTATAGGCCCTACTTAATGACATTGGCATTTAGGGATTCACTGTATAAATTTAGAGATGACATACTCAATCTCTAGCAATATACCCCGATTAATAGGAATATACAATTTCAGCACATAATGATTGACATATAAATTATGGTATAGATAAAGCAAAAACTGCAAAACATCTTTCTTAAGCAGAGGGGAACAACTCCACTCTTGATTTAATGTCTAAAAAGTGACTTTACAAACCTCTCACTAGCAAAGCTTGCCATAACATCTCTGGTAATGATGATTCTGTGCTTGCAGCAACGGTAGATGATTTAGACATGAGTTAGTGATACTTGCAGTGCACCCTTTGGCTGGTTTACCACCCAGACACAAACAGGGCATGTTGCCCTGGAGCAGAGTTGCTTGCTTTTGATTCATTAGAGTTTTAATGCTGTATTTTTGACACAAGGTCAGGATAAGGAGAGGCTCTGTGAGGATTTCTAGATCATTGCCTTTTTCTCCAGGAACAGGACTTTAATTTCTGATCAATTTAGTTCAGAAAGAATGACTCCCTTGAGACATAAGTCATGATCCCCTTTGCTTTTGAGAGTGTTTGGTTGTGTTCTTCTTTAAGCTACATTAGAATAGAAACCATTTTCTCAAGGCTAAGCCAGTGACACATGGGTAACCAATTCCCAAGGTAACATTGCTTTTCCTTAGATATGGGCATAGATTCAAAATTTGGAGCAATAAATAGAAAGGGCAGTTGGTAGATAGTACTATTTACATTACAGATCCTAAAGGAGCTGTGAAGTGTCACCTTGGAGTTATGCACCATGAATCACAATGGGAAAAGCTTGAGCATTAACATGTCATCAATAAAATGAGGAAAGAAGGTATTAAAACAGCTGAGGAAAAGTCATACTTTTGAAAATATTCTGTAACCCTGGCAGAGGCAGAGTCTGGTTAGCAGGTCCTTGCGAATCAGAGCTCATTATACACAATGTTTTCATGGCAGGCAGGGTGCAGGCTTCATTTTAATAAAACAGCCAGTTCCAAAGGTTACTGATTTTCACTTTTGGAAATAACAAAGCATTTTATTTCTTAAACTGGAAAAACCTTGAGCTATTTATTTATTTATTTATTTATTTCCCAATCAGCTGTAACCCTCTCGCATCAAGTGACTAGCTCTATATGCAGAGAGACAATGATACATGTGCAGCACATATTATAATGTGTCACATAATCTCTATGAAAATCAGGCTTAGTCAGGAGTGGGACATGAATGGAGCCTTACTAGATGGCAGCCTAAAGAACATTATTTGGAATTCTGGAAAATCTTTGTTTCTTAAGTAATGTTATGATATTCATAAATACAACTTCAAACATTGATAAAAGTTTAAAAAATGAATATTATTTGAAAATTTATGAGCTGTATTTGGATTACTTCTTTGGAAACTACAGTAACAGGAAATTAGCCCTCATCTTGCAAACAAATATCTCCCCTATGTAATTTTTTAAATTTCAGCAAACAGGCATTTCCGCAAAGCATTGAAATATTATTAGCATATGGTATGCTTTATTGTAGAGATTTGATTGTCATAGTATGATATGATAAGTATAAAACTATACCCACTTTAAAAATCTCAAACACATTAATATAAAGGAATTTTAATATTTTATAGCGTATAAATGTAATGAACCATTGCTCAGCTGCTTTGGCCTAAGTACTTTTAATCTAATATAATTTCTCTGTTCTGGTTACCATATCCAGGATACCACATTACATTTATTTTTCATGTCTTATTAAGATCTTATTGACTGTTAACAGTTTTCAAACTCTTCTTGTTTTTAAAGCCTCTGACAGTTTTGAGGAATGTTGGTCAAACATATAGGATTGGCCAAAATGTCTGTATGTTTTTTTCCATAAAATAAATGACACATTTTTCATTTTCACCAATAACTTTATTGATTTGGATATTTTGAGTATGTCATCTCTCTTCTGTGTGGTATAAATGTTGATCATTCTCAATTAACATCTCAGTTTGATCACTACAACTTAAACTGGTCTACCTGACTGTGAGAACTCTCCAGCATGAAACTTTGCAAACCACTTTTGACACATTTGGTCGGTCACTGCACCTTCTCCATACACTGCACAAATCTATTTTTTTTTTAAATTCCAGTTTCATTTTTTCCTTTCTTGAAATAATAAAGCATAATATTCCAAAAATGTTATTTTCTTCCATTGTCAATGTTAAAATGACTACACAAAAATACACCAAGGTTGATACTTTTCAAAAATACATGTTGATATCACAGCTGTCACAAAACACTATAACAAAATAGTTTTGAATGAAGTTAAAGACAACTAAGCACTATTAGAGCCACCTTATGGATAGAAACAAATGCACTTTTTGGCCAACCCAATATTTTAAAATGCCTTTCTACTAAAATTTGCTTTTTCTTCTCACAACTAGATACAGGTATTTCTGTTTCTTTTATGGTAGGAATAATACCACAAGGCCAAAAGCTATCACATCATATCAAGGGTACAGAAAATCAACATGATTTATCACTGTTGATAGTGACTTTGGTCATGTGGCTGAGATACTGTTTGTCAGTTTCTGCACTGTGATTACTGTTTCTACCCCTCTTCATAATGTGCTCTTTGAAAAAAGTCACAATGCACAGCTCACTCTTAAATAGGAGTGATTTATGCCCTTCTTCCTATAGGATAGAGTATCTACATACATTATTTGGAATTCTTTGAAAGACATATTTCTCTCTTTTCCCCATTTGTTTATTCATTCAGCCACTTATTTATGTAATTATGAACTCATAAATATTTGTTTTATAACTTAAATTACAATCTGATACTACTTTATTTTGTTGTTAAAATACACCAAATTTTGGCTATTCAGAGCATTTTCAGTTGGATTCTGTGTTCTTTTGATATAACTCTATCGAGGTGGGGTGTTTTTTTTCTGTTAAAGTCACATCTTTACTTCTGAGAATGGTTTCTTTGAATTTCTAACAGTATCAGACACCAAGGTCTGGGTGCTAGGTGCGCTCTTTGTTCCTAGGGTGTCATTGCTTCTGGGCCCTCTTTACTGGCAGGGCAAAGGAATGTGTGATTATACTGATACATGTATATACATGTCTGTATAAATATTTCTATATACAAGCATTTGTATACATATTAAGTGAACCATGCATATACTAATGTCTCTAACTTTAATGCATTATCACATGAATCATTCAACCTCTGCCTCTCATCTGTACATTTGTGCTCCAACTATGAGAAACATATGTGCATGCTAGTGTTAAGAATGAGGGCTAGCCCTGGCTGGTGTAGCTCAGTGGATTGAGCGCAGGCTGCGAACCAAAGTGTCGCAGGTTCGATTCCCAGTCAGGGCACATGCCTGGGTTGCAGGCCATGACCCCCAGCAACCACACACTGATGTTTCTCTCTCTCTCTTTCTCCCTCCCTTCCCTCTCTAAAAATAAATAAATAAATCTTTTAAAAAAAAAGAATATGGGCTAAAGAGTTAGTTCTGAGAACCACTATCCATGACATCCTAAGCAAGTTCCCTTATCTGTGCATGTTTCACTGTGTTTATTTGTATAATAGATAATAATACATACTTTCTGGGAGAGTTTGGGAAATTAAATAAGATAGTAATGTAAAAAAACTCGCTGCAATGTTTGCCATATGAGTAAGCATAGAGATTTTGTAAATAAATAGATACTTTACTTTACTTTGCAAGTAAATAGATATTTTGTTAGTGATATGTCTTCAGTTTCTAAAAGGTTCTAGTCTAGGAGAGGGTAAAAAATTCAAAAGTTAATACCCATCCTTTGTGCATTTCAAACTTACACTAAGTAGAAGAAACGATACTTAAAAATAAGTAAATTTGTACTTTTACCCTTTTTTCAGTATAAATCTATTCTGAGTAGAGTATACCATAAAGCTCTTGAGAACAACAAACCCAAAACCACAATATCAATAGCTCTTAAATTTAGAAGACAGGTTTCTCTTATATTTGGGGAAAACCCGCTTGCACCATGTTCCTCAGACACGCCTCGTTGGTAGAAACATCCCACTTCTCAGTGGTTAACATTTCAGACACTGGTTGATTTCTAGAAATGTAACTGTTTAAACACCTGGATTTGCATTGTTCCATTTTGTTAGTCAAATCTGTAAACAAGCCCCCGAGGAGAAACTCACTGTGAAATCTTCTTAATTATAATTAAGACAAAGCATGTGAGAGTAGTTACCTCTATGAGTTTACCCAGGTAGACAGATATTTAACTCCCGAGTGAATCAGGGATATGATTATGCTTGGAAATTAGTAAATTGCTTTAATAATAATGTTTCAAAGCTCCTTTTTTTCCCCTGATGCTCTGCCTTTAGTTAATGACTTCCTCAGGGGGATATGTTTATAAATGCGCAACACATGCATAACATCCAGGAGTGGAAACAAATCTCTGATCCTTACCAGTGAGCATTGCAGATAAGCACACACTCTAATTTATACTTGGGTTTGTTTACTCTCTCATAAATTACATTTAATAACTTTCTATGTAAAGAAAAATGTTAGTTCTTACCAAGGTATTCACTTAATACTAAACTCTTAGATGGTTTTAAAGTAATATTTGACTATATATGAATGGTTGCATGTGCCTTAAATACAATATAACAGATTTGTGTCATAAAATATTAGTACACAATTATAAATCAATTACTTGTGACTTAAATTCAAAAATAGCAACAACAAAGAAACCTAAACTTTGCATTACAGTGAAATATTATGAGTGTGTGTTGAGCATGTAAAGTACTTTGTGATCCCTAACATTTAGGGTTATATACACTTTAAAGAAAGTAATGTGTCAATGAAGTATTCTAAATTCAAAAATCACTTTACAATTGAAGATTAAAATTCAGCTACCTCCCCACAAAATGTCTATTTTAATGCCAAATGCCAAATGGAAGATTGGATTTGATTATGTTCATAGTATTTACATGAATATTATTCATTTTTTCATGTAGTTAGGATATATTATACACATTGGAGTTCCAGAATTGATACTGTAATTTTAAATGATGAACAGGAATCCCCTTATTCCTCAAACCCAACTAAGCTTGAATCAGATAATCATTAAGAGTTTTAAGAGTTGATCCCTGGCTACTGTGGTGCAGTGGGTTGGGCATTGTTCTTCGAAGGGAATGGTCACTGGTTCAGTTCCCAGTCAGGGCACATGCCTGGGGTGCGAGCCAGGTCCCTGGGGCAGTATGGGAGGGTGAGCATCTAATCACTGATATTTCTTTCATGTATTGGTGTTTCTTTTCCTCTCTTTCTCCCTCCCTTGCCCTCTCTAAAAGTAAATAAAATAAAATCTTTTTGAAAAAAGAGTTTTAAGAGTTGAGACAATTTTAATATTGTAGAAGTAGAAGCAAGGAACTGAGCTAGTTTAGTGTGTGTGTGAAAGCAGACACACCATTTTGACCTTTTTTAAGTGTAAAGTTTAGTGAATTAGGTACATTCACATTATTGTGCTTGGTTGGGTTTTAATATCAAGTCTTACTAATGCTACTATTCAAAATTACTTTTTGCTTCTCAGAGCATATATGCCATTGAGAAAGGATGATCTGACTGGTGTAGACATAAATATTTTGTTTTTTTTTAATTTAATCTTTATTGTATTTTTTCCATTACCATTTAGTCCTCTTATACTCCACCCCCAGCAATAACCACAATGTTTTCCATGTCTGAGTCCTTTCTTCTTTCTTTTTTGCTCAATCCCTCCATAAATATTTTAATGCTTAACAAAATGGACTGGAATAGAGATATTGCTTGCTAGGCCAGAGGACTTGCTTCTATTACTTCAATACAACTATGGATCTTATGCTCAATGCCATGCATACCCATTAGTCAGAATGATATTTTAGTTGTCTGTTTGTCAATAGTTTTGTCTTATTTCTAAATTGTCTCTAAACTTGGGAACAGCAGGTGTTACTATTTATTACTCTTTTGAGCTTCAGAATATTACACTTAACCAACATTTATAAATGGGTAAAGAGTCCATTGCTATATCAAATTGAAAGCATGCATGAAAGCACTGACCTCCATACTGCTTAGATGAAAAGTTGATCTTTTATGTTGAGTTGCTTTAGGAAAAAAATCAATATAGCTAAAATAGACTCAAGGATGAAATGACAAAAAATTAGTTTTTAAGTTAGTGAATATTTGTATCAAAGATATTTAAGAATATACATTATTAATTTTGAAATGCAATCTATGTGCCCACTAAGTACTGGTGTAAAATGTTACTGCTGATCCTTGAAAAGTTAAACATTCACTAAAGTGACATAAAACAGTATGTTTTAGAATACTCTAGCTACACTCATTACTTTAAAAAAAATCTTACATATTATTAAATTGGCTTATTTGTCTTTTTATTATGGCATTATAAGAATTCCTTATATCCTAGACACAAGTTCTTTATCAGATATATGATTTACAAGTATTTTTATTCAGTTAGTTGGATTACATGTTCACTCTTTGATGGTATGCTTTTTTTCAATTGTTCTAACACAGTTGTCTCCATTTTCCTGCCACCACTTTCTCCTGCTCCACCCACCCCCACCTTCCACCCTCCATCCTTTCCCCCTTTGACTTTGTCCTTTATACCCCAATAGACATTTGTCCAAAGAACATATGCAAATGGTCAATAAGCACATAAAAACATTCTCAATATAACTAGCCATCAGAAAAATGCAAATCAATACCACAATGGGATATCACATCATTCCTACCAAGAAGGCTATGATCAAGTGTTGGCAAGAAGGCTGGCAAATTAGAAGACTCATACACTGATACTGGAAATGTAAAATCGTGCAGTCACTTTGGAAAGTTGTTTGATGGTTCCTCGAATGTTAGAGTTACCATACGATTCAGCAATTTCTCTCCTAGGTATCTACCCAAGAGAAATGAAAATATATGTCCACACAAAAACTTATACATGAATGTTTACAGCAGCATTATTCATACTAGCTACAAAGTGAAGACGACATAAATATTCATCAACTGATGAATGTCCAAGGAAATTGTAGAATACATAATGGAATATCATTCAGCAATAAAAAGAATGAAGTACTGATGCATGCTACAACATGAATGAACCTTGAAAATATTATGCTAAATGAAATAATACAGAAAAACATTGCATAGTATGATTTTATTCATATTAAATATACAGAATAAGAAAGTCAATAGAGGTAGAAAGTAGATTAGTGGTTGCCCAGGACTGGAGGTGGGAGTGGGGGAAATGGGGAGTAACAACTGAGTGCAGGGTTTTTTTTTGGAGTGATAAAAATGTTCTAGTTGATTGTGGTGATGGTTGCACAACTCTGAATATACAAAAACTATTTAATTGTACATTTTAAAAGTGTTAACTAATTAAAGTTTTAGCATGTTAAAAATAAAATAAAAAAATAAAAATATTGCATATTAGACATATTTTGTGGTAGCAGTTCACTTGTCCTGGCAGAATAGAAATCTTACCATATCATGAGTTTAAATGGTTTTCTCTTTCTTCTATATTCAGAATGAAACTCATGAACTTAATAATTTAAATTTTATTTTTCTAAATGTCTATTCATCCACTATCAAGGAGATCACATATATATGTGTGTGTGTATGCATATACACTTGTGCACATATGTACACATACATGTATATGTATATCAAGTAGCTTGATGGGAAATTTTTTTACTGTTTAATTCACTGCAATGGTCTTAGATCTCCTTTACACACTGCTCATGGCAGGCTGAATAAAGTACCCATTTTCTCACTGTTTCCTCTGAGATTTTGAGACACATTTTTCCAGTCTACTAGCACTGTGAGCAATCTTTGGAAAAATGACTATATTTTTAGGTAAAACATATTAAAACTGGCAACCATTTTAAACATATTAACCACAGAATGACTTTATACCATTACTGCTGAACAAATGTCCACACGATATTTCCTTAGAGAGATCTTTTCGAAAGATTAACTAAATCTGGTCCGTGTTTAGCTGACATTCCCATTCTTATTAGAAAATGTCAGCAACTATAGTTCAGTCATTGAATAGCTGACGTTGTTGATATTTATAGATTTTCTTAAAATCTTCCTTGGCTTATCATTTAAATTTTTTGTTTTGATTTTAAACAGAGTTTAAGTCTCAAATCCAAAAAAATTTATTGTAATTCCTAAGAACAATGGGAAACAATATGGTCTAAAAGGATGGCAAAACTTATAACAGAGAGACAGTATTATTATTATTTTTTAAAAGATTTTATTTATTTTTACAGAGAGGGGAAGGGAGGGAGTAAGAGAAGGAGAGAAACATCACTGTGTGGTGGCCTCTTACATGCGCTCTACTGGGGCACCTGGCCCACAACCTAGGCATGTGCCCTGACTGGGAATTGAACTGGTGACATTTTGGTTTGCAGGCAGGCATTCAGTCCACTGAGCCACACCAGCCAGGGCAAACAGTATTATTATTATTCCTACTTAGCAGTAGCCCACAGTGACATTGAAAGTAGCTGAAATTTGTGTCCAGGCCATGTCTTCCCTTTTACAACCTCTGTGTCTGTGTACATCCTTGTACTCCTGTCCTGGCATCTCATTTCCACAGACAGAGACACTAGACTGCAGTAGCCATCTACCTTCCTTGGAGAGATTTATTTTTCATCTGTTTCCTTGTTCCTTTGAAAAATAATAATAATAATTATATACTTACATTGTACTCGGCTACTCTGCTAACGTGAATTATTTAATATACATGTATTTATATGAAGTAATAAGTTTTTCCACATTGTGGTGATCTTATCATGCTCCTGCCCTTGGCAAAGAGGATTTCCTTCCATACCTCACCAGAAATTGACTCCAACACATTCATCTTTCTCATCACATCTCAGTCCCTTTCTATTTTTAGTGTTGATGCTTTAGTTCACATCTGTAACTCCTGCTTGATTTTAGTAGTCTTGTAATTTGTCTTGTTTCTCATATCTACATTCTTCAATCTTTCAATCAGTTTAGACATTCTACATGCTGCCTGAAATTTGCCAGTTTACCTGTGCAGCATTTGGTGGCAATTTTACAGGCAATATGGCTGATTACACAGTCAACAGAATTACTTTCAGTATAGCTACTAAAAATATTAGGCAAAGTAATTTTTAAATCAAATTTATTGATCTATAACTTAGATAATACAAAATGTTCTCACATTAAATGTACAATTTAGTTTTTTACATTTCTATATATATTTATATATTGTTTATATTCATATATTTATCTACATGACACCAAACCACAATTACTACATAGAGCATTTTCATCAAAATCCTTGGCTCTAAGTAACCACTGGCGGATAAAGTATTTTTGGAACATATTTTAATGTATTGTTGAACTGGATGCTTAAATAAGAAAATTTTTCATAGCCCATAACAGTCAGAAAGTAGAAAACCAGAAAGGTAGGTAAGCATTGGAGCTGTGTGGCCCTGGTGTGCAAGGTCCTTGGAGGCCCACAGCCTCAGGCTTATTGGAACATTTGCAAAAATTGAACATATGCTAGGTCATAAAGCAAACTTCAACAAATCCCAAATAATAAAACACATACACACCATATCTGCTGTGTACAAAGGCAAGTTAAAAATAAATGAAAATATTCTAAGGAACTGAAGAATCAAAGAGGAAATCATTATGAAACTTAAAAATGCTGAATGTTGAATTATTATTTTAAAAACCTCATAATTAAATGGATGGCATATAGCTAAATAATATCAGGAAGGATGAATGCATAGTTCTAAATACTCATGTTTAAAAAGAAAAAAGTCTGAATATGTAACCTGAGTTTCAGAAATTTAAAAAAATTAGAAAAAAGATTAATATATGACATTGGGCCTAGTCTGTCCCAGAAAGGTGGTGTGACATTGAGCCAGTTAAGACTCACATTCCTGAAGAAAGAATATCTGGGCAGTGAGTGCATCATGGTGTCCATCCCATGAACTATCCTAACATTCCTGTGTAATTATTTCATCTGTCTTATGTAAGCTTGAGAAAGTCTTCTCAATAACTCTTAATTCTCATGGAGGCTACAACTTATAACAAAACCATCAGGGATTTCTTCCTTTAACAAAGCTTTACTATTAAGGGCCAGCTGAGCTGTAAGATTTTCTATTTGACCTCAGTAGAAAGGAGAAAGCCAGAAAGAAGGGGGAAAGTAGAGAACAGTAAAGGTATGCAAGAGAATATAGGATAAAGATAGGTCCAAGTTATAATTTAGAGTGATCTAAAGTCAACATAGGTTTGAATTTTCCATATTATTTATTTGTCTTGAGCAAGCAGTCTTTAAGGAGACAGATTTTGAATCTGAGTTCTTTTTTGCAGCCTTCCTCATTCCAATCAGAAATGCAGACCATTGAATATTTGAAAATTTGACTTGTTTATTTTTCGAAGAATCCTTTTGTTTCTTCTAAATTTTGACCATAGCTGAGATTTCCATGTTATAGGTTGATGTTTTTCCTATCAGGATTATCCCTAGCTGAATTATTTTCTCATAGCATCCAAGTCCGGTACTATGGACCACATAGAGGTTCTGGAGAAACCTGATAGACCTTAAATCCTTTTCTACTTCACTGCTAAAGAATATTCTTATGTCTATAACTAACGCCATAGACAGATAATGGTATTATTCCAGTAAAAGGGAACTAGAACTGTCACACTAGAGTGCTGTATAAACTTAATCTATTTGGGCATATGGATAGTACCCTCAAATAATATATAGCCTTACTGAGATATACTCCACATACCATACCATTTCCCTACTTAAAATGAATGATCCAATGTTTTTTATATACTCAGAGTTGTGCAACCAGAACCAAAATATAATTTTAGTACATTTTGTCACTCCAGAAAAAAGCCCTGTACCTATTAGCTGACATTCTCCATTCCTCCTGTCCTTCCCAGCTATCGGCAACTGCTAATTTGTTTTCTGTCTCTACAGACTCGTCTATTCTGGAAATTTCATATAAATGGAATCGAAGGACATGTGGCCTTTTGAGTCTGTGTACTCGGAGTAGAGCTCTGAGAACATTGGGCTTTGGGTGGGGTGGAAAGAAGCCAACTCAGAGTCTCACTTGTTTTATTGAGATTTAGTACATTTTCTTGAAAGTTTTTCCTTTTACAGTATAACCTTAGGACAACTTCCAGAAACTTAGTGCATTTTTATTTTTTAATTTTTTAGCAGTTAAGTGGTTGTGACACTGGGGAGAGATGCATCTGAACTCCTTAAATTGCTGATTCCAATTCCCCTTTCTGTAAGAACTTCCTAAATGAACTTTTTTTAATATAATGAAACTTGCCCAAAGTGACCTTTTCCTTGTAAATTATTATACTTTACTATATTTTTCTATTTAGAAATAGAAGTACAAAATTGGTGCTATAATAAGAGTCATATAAGAGGCCAAAGTCTGCTCCAAAAGAGATGTGTATATAGGTTGATACCAACTCATGTAAATGTGTTTGATCAAATATGCTTGACTATACTGTATCTCAGGATCCCAACCTAATAGGTGGTCCTTTCCAATTGGAAAATGAACAAAATGCAGCTTCTGGTAATGAAAGGTATTGCCAGCAAATCTTCACTAGACCCAGGCTCCCGCAGAAAAAATTATGGCACTGAGGAAAGCATTCCCACTGTTTGAGAGATGACCCAGAGGAAAGAATGATCTATAAGGCCATTAGTCTATTGCATCCTGTCACTTGTTATTCTTTGTAGCTGTCTTGAAAGACAAAACTAGTGGACCTATATTTGTCCTTTGTTCTGTGAACTTCTGTTTACAGAATAACAAAAAAGAGATGAAGGCAGATGGACACACCATGACGTTAGTAAGAATTCAGCTTTTTTCAAAGAATGTGAATCTTCAAAATTGATCAGTCTATCAAAGGATTCTTAAAACATGGATATAAATTCCTAAAATACACAATAAACTAGTGTTTGAAATTTCAGTTAATAGGAGTCTGTACTTAACACCAAATGTGGCTTACCTACCAGTGGAGAAACAGGGCTAAAGAGACCCTAATGGAGGCCTCTGGTCCTGAGGCAACAATCTTAAGCCATGGCAGCAAGGTAGTTTCTGTGGGATCTTGACGGGGCCTCCAGAATTGTTAGACTCTCCATTCCACCACAGAATCATTGGGGAAATCTGCTGGTCTAGAAAAATAAATGTATTAAACTTACTGTAGCAAGGGAAAATGTGAAAATGGGATAGCCTTATTTGTTTCTCAAAAGAGTGAAGGTAGGGAATATTATTTAAAGAGACTTAGGGCCCAGATTTGGAGATTTTGGTGGATTCTGAAAGGTAAAGAACTGACTGGAATTAAGCAGTTTATGATATAATAGCTTTGGTTTGCTGGACACAACAGGGCGATGGTCTTAAAATGAGTCTTGATGATCTTGCTTTTAGTTTTGACAGGTAGGCTAATTTTGTTGGGTTACAGGCTTGTTTTCTGAGAGAAAACATTTCCTAGGGCAAGTGCTAGGTTATTTTTATTTATTTGGTCTCGAAGTTGTATAACTAGGGCCCTAAAAATATGCCTGGCTTCATTTTTCACGCAAAGGCAGGTAATTATACTGCCTTCATTTCTCACCGTCTACATCCTATTTTAGAGAAGAAATGTGAAGGAAATAGTATCAGAAAATACTCATCTAGAAGTGAGTTACGCATTTAGAACCTGATTACCTTTGGTTTTTGAACTTTCTATGGGTAATAAATATATCCTATCGAGCTTTGCTAAAGCAAGACTTTAGCTAACTCTTAGCCTTTTCTACAGAAGTTACATATATCTATAGAAGTTACTCATATAAAAAAATATAAGGTCATATCTCAGGTTCCTTAAAGTGTGGTTGTTTGTTTAAAATATATTCTAAATATATGTCTAAGTTTATTCTTTGGTCCTAATAATTAGATTTAGACTATCATATTGTTCCCTTGTGTTTTTTTCTCTATTACTCTTGTCAATGGTATGAAAGTTGCAAGAGCCAGTTTGAGTCAAATATAAAATTAATAGGATTTGCCTTGTAATGACAAATTAACTATTGCTCAATGCACAACCAAAGGATGTGCAATGGTTTTATATCTCTATATATTTTTATGCCACAGTTGACACAGTCTCCCATCTCCAAGGTCATTTATTGCCTGTAGTTTTCTTTTATTTTTTATAACATACACTTCAGCTGTGCCAGTGTCTCAAGTTTATCTGTTGATTTATTGAGTCCATATCCAAAAGAGATGCATAAACATTTGCACCCTCCCCTCCTACTTCATTTATCTGGCCTCACCATTCAGGTTAAATAATTTTCCAGGTCTTCTGCATACATGTCATCCTCTAACTTCCCTTCCTCACCTTCTGTACGTGAATTTTGTTTGTTTTACTCTTAACCATTGTTCTGAAGCAATCCTCAGATTACTTCCTAATATAGGATATGTGGGAGATAAAATTTCTGGATATTTTCAAGAGGAAAGATTGCCTTTATTTGCTCTGTGCTTGACAGTTTTGGTGTAAAATTTATAATTAAAATTATTTTCTTTCAGAATGTTTCCTTCTAGCAGTTACTTTAATGCTAATCTAGTTCACATCACTTTGTGATTTTGTTTTGTTTTGTTTTTTTTCCTCCCCAGTCTATAGGAATTTTAAAATCCTTTAGTGTTCTGAAATTTCACTACAATGGGTTTACATGTACTTCTTCAGAGTGAAAGACAATTTCACTGTCTCTTTTAAATAAATAAAAAGAAAACATAAAAAAAACTATCTCTCTTAAATCCAGGAAATTGATGTAAATGTTTTAGAAATCAACCCTGGTCCATATTGAAAACTGTTCGACATTCTGAATTTCTAGATATTCCATATTTTCTACTTGTCTTTTACCCTACACTCTTGGGCACTTTCTCCATTTTGGTTTGCATTTTTTTTTTTGTTGCACTATTATTTCTGCAGTTATATTTTTAATTTCCAAGAGATCTTTTCTAATTTCCAATAGGTAACTCCTATTTCATAATGTCTTTTGTTCTTATTTTATCATTATAATACCTTCTGTAATTTACCTGAGATTGCTAAATTAGTGTTGAGCTTTAAATGTTTGTTTCATTCCCTGGATTATCTCTAATTAGCTTAAAATAAGACTGCATTTTATTATCTTAGATTTTTCTCTTTCCTGCTGCAACTTTCCTCAAATTTTGGGGAACTCTTGGATTTTCTCTGATACTTAAAAAAAAAGACAGAAATAACTCAGAAGCTCTGTGTAGTGGGTTAGGCATGTCCAAGGGATAAACTCTATTTTAAGGAATAGTGTTCTTAACTCTGAAATGTTAAGATATTTGGAGCTTTAATTTTGGAAACCAGAACACTTGTTACATTCTACCCTAGATTCTTCTCAACATACTCTATACCAAGCTTCATATTCCATCTCCTTAAAAAAAAGTTTAAAAAATATATTTGCTTAAGATTGACATATTTATGTATGGTGACTTTTTTGAAGAAAGGACAGGGAAAATATGTGGGAAAGTCTGACATTTTAATATAACCTTTTAATTAATGCCTATCTCTCTTATCCCTGCCTTCCATTGACAGTGCACTCATTGAATCCATGTAACCAGTTAACACTGTCCTCTCAGTTGTCCATCTTTTGAGAAATTTGCTGAAATCTCTTGATGGTTAAGAACATGGCAAGGATTTCCTTTCCATTTTCCTTATGCTTTAAGCTTATGCACTTCAAAAATTTTTCATTCATGTCATTCTGTTGGGGTTTTAATAGGACAGAAAATAGACTCAGTTGCTCACCTTAACATGCTTAATCTTATGTTTTAACAATAGTGTGAGTATCCCTCTATTTCATCACATTCAAAACAATTTTTCACCTGTTGCATAAACAAAAGTTAGACTGTGTGAATTGTATTGCCATTGTTGAGATGGAGGTGACATGGATGTCCGTAGACTACACTCCAGCAACCTGCATTGGCGTGACATTTCCAGAAAGAAATTTGCCTATGTGGATTGAGATGCTTGAAGATATAAGGTCTGATAATTGAAACAACCTGTCCTGAGGCAATATCTAGAGACCTATCTGAAAAATTCTAAACAGGGCTATTCATAGCAATTTAAATTAATGAGAAATTTGAAATAACTAAAATACTAAAAATTAATAAGTTATAGAATCATTCATGCAAAGACTACTGAGGGAAGTAAAAATAAGATTATATTTAAATGGTGACAATATATTAAATGAGAAAGGCTATGACACTAATATTCAATATAATGTATGTTTTAACTAAAATTATGCAGAATTACCATTTTTATCAGTGGAAACAGCCAATTTTAGCAATTTCAAATTAAAATGTATACATAGTAAGTAGTTATGACAAATATAATTATATACATTATATAATTACATAATTTAAAATGAATCACATTGTGAACAAATTTTAAACTCTAAAATGTCTTGATTACTAAAATACTTCTTGGAATGAGTAATAGAGATAGGAAAAAATAGGTCTATTCATTATAGTTTCCTTTAATTTGCATGAACCTTATCATTCAATTTTCAGGATATTCACACTATTATATCAGTGTATACAGAACAAGTGTATTGCTGTAAGGCAGAATTTAGTGTTACAGATTCCCAAATAGTAGGGTCCCTATCCTACTGAGATAATTTGACTTCACTGTTATTTGGCTTATTTTCTGTTGCTGTAGGCATTTTTTATCTTCTGCATAGAAAGCACCTTTTCTTTGTTAAAGTTCAGCAGCATTCACAAGGATATTGGTTTAGAAAGGCGTTTGGGAAAACAAGATAAAAAACCCTTTACATTAATACATTAACAAACAAGTCTGAACTAAACCATCTTATGACATGCTTGCTGAGAAAAAAAATGTGTAGTTTCTATTCATTCATTATGTAAGATGCTACACTCATCTTCAATTAGTCTAAATATTGATGGTCCTTTTTTTTTTTTGTTTGCATACTTTGAAAACATGTAAGGTATTTTAGCCTTTTCAGTAAACTTACTTTTGTAATAAGTACCTATTACATTTTCAGGACCCACTAAGCATAGCAGTTGTGACACTGTATATTAGTGAACCTAAACCACACTTTATGTCAGTCAGTTGCAAAAAGTAATTTTAAGCAGTAATATAACAGGACAGATTATGAAGCTTTCATTAAAATTTTATATGATTTTAGTGATTAGGCCATCATTCTGACCTTTAAAATTAATTGCTATTCACCACAGCGGGGTGTTTGTCCACATGTGTATGTCTGTTAATTCTGAATTTAAATTACATCAGATTTTTCTTTATAGAGCCTGGGTACTATGTTAAATTTTCCGAGTTAGCATTATGCTTTGCAAATATCCCATTAATTAAAATTCAGATTTTTCTGAATTCAAGCAGATAGGATTCTTTTTTTTTTAAGATTTTATTTATTTATTTTTAGAGAGGGAAGGGGAGCGAGAGAGAGAGAGAGAGAGAGAGAGAGAGAGAGAGAGAGAGAGAGAGAGAGAGAGAGAGAGAAACATCAATGTGCAGTTGCTGGGGGTTCTGGCTTGCAACCCAGGAATGTACCCTGGCTGGGAATCGAACCTGGGACACTTTGGTTCCCAGCCCACGCTCAATCCACTGAGCTATGCCAGCCAGGGTTAAGATTCTGATAAAAATAATGAGAGGCATCTTGGTTTGGGTACAAAGAAGGATTACCTCATTTGCTATTTACATGATCAAAACCAAAACCAAATGTCTGAAGGCAAGAATTTTTAAATTTGGCTTTTTTTTTAATGCAAATCTTAATTTGCAATTATAAATGTTTTGAAACCTAGAGCAACAACTTCAACCATGGTATAAACAGAAAAAGGACAGAGGACATCTCCTTTGTCATGGACACTGTTCCCACCCTCACTACCTGGAAGCTTTTGCCTGTAAGGTACGCTGGGTAAAACATCATCTTTGTTAAGTGTATCTGGGAGAACTCTATCTTTAGTGAACATGATTTATTTACAGTATTAACTCTCCATCTTTCATAATCCTATTGAGTCTCTGGTTACTATCAAAGACAAGAACATGTGAAGTAGTTAGCATGTATAAACAGGAGAATAAGAAGCAAAACTATTCAATTAAGGTAGCATCATTAGAGGTAACTTTAAACTTAAATATTATTGTGAAAATAAACAGTCTAGCTTCTAATGTTTATCAACAAAAGTGACAAAAATGTTTAAAATAATGAATAATAAGAATTTCTATCTTGGGAAAAATTTTATAGTAAGTAGATTCATTAATTATGTTCTTGGATTCAAGTTAAAAATAACTTTCCCATTGGGAAAATTTTGAATACCTGTGCAGCATTACTAAATAAAGCAAGCTTTCTCTGTCAGCTGCAGGGGATGTTTCTTTTTATTCATCTTCATTTTCTTTAATTCCTAGTCTAGGAATATTTACATTTGAAGTTGTTTTATACTTATGTCTAATGTATCTGAGTCTTTACTACCTTAAATTAAATCCTTGGGAATAGATGAGTTCCGAAATTTACTTTTAGTTGTATTTTAGGGATTTCAAATATCAACACTATTGCATAATCAACTACATCAATATTTCTGCAGCAAAATGTATAAATATTCACACTAGGTGGAACAAAGACCACAATTAGCTTTATATGAGTTCTAGTGAGGTGTCAGATCAATTATGGACTAATATTGGAAATTCAGAAAGTTTTAATATTAAGAATTCTGGATAGGGATTGTGTACCCATGAGTGTTTCTCTGAGTTTATATTTAAATTGAAAATCTAAATTTAAAAAAAAAAGTGCCAATATTAAAATTTTCAAGGTAATATAAAGGTCAATCCATTATAAAGAAAAGTTGTCAAGTTAAAGAAAATTTCTAATTTTCCATTGGTATTTGAGCACTGTTATTTCCAAAGTATGTGTATAACAAGGGTTCCGAATTCAAACGCTCACTTTCTAGGGTGACTCTAGTACCAGAAAGGCATGAGGTGCTCATATATTCACAAAAAAGAGTGGTAGAGAATGTGAACTGAAGATGGGATACTTTGCCTAAAGGTATTCATAGCCTGCCTGCCTGCCTGCCTGTCTTTCTCTCTCATGCACACAGCCTGATGTTATTTCTGAGTCAGAAAATACGTATACAGTATGTAGCATAAAAACAGATCAGTTATGAAAGGATATGACAACTTAGGTTGTCCCGCACATTTTGCTTGTCAATTCTACTTTTTTCCTACTTCTCTTAAAGAAAAAAACCTAACCTATCATTTAGTAATTCATTTATTTATTCAGTCAGTCTTTCCACAGTTATTCAATTTCTACTCTATCAAAAAAATGAGTGTAAAAATCTGAGGGTATAGAAATGAATAGGGCAGTTCATGCCTTACTCATTTCTTAAATTTCATATTCATGCCTTAAAGATAAACTAAACAATGCATAGTTACCATGCAGAGGTAAGAGCATGGTGCTGCAGCATTCCAAAGATGCACACTTATCTCAGTTTATTACGGAAACATTTCCAGAAGTGATAGAACTGTGTCTTGAAGGAAGAGTGAAAGCAGGTTAAGCAATGAATGAGACAAAGCCTTACCAATAGAGGGAAGACTGAAGGGACAGGAATAATTGAGGAACTAAGGACAATTCCTTATGAAAGAAGCCTAAGATCAAAATTTATTTCTTGTTTTAAATAAGCAGAGCAAAATGTAGCTACCTCTACTGTTGAGGATGTTCAGATTTTTGGCAATTCTGCATTTGATTACCCCCTCATTTATCAGTTATAAATAAGTATAATTTGAATATGAATACGATTATTTAGGTATCTGCACCAGCTATTTTCCTTAAAAAAAAAAAAACTCCTCCTGGACCCCCTATACTCTGAGAAGACCAAATCAAACAAACAAAGCCAACCAAAGAAACAAATAAAAAAATAAGACTTATATTTGATAATTATATATCAAGAGAAGAGAAATAAAAGAATATAAAGAATGAGAAAATGAAAGCAAGCAAGAGATTAGTTCTTTCCTAGATGTAATATAGTAATTCTGCCTCCTTTTTTAAATATAAAATGCTATTTTATTACAGATGGGACTCTGTTATTTTATCATGCCAATATATTTGAATTTTTAATATAACCTTATCACATAGCCTGAAACACCAAAAGAAAAGTATACAATTAACTCCAAAGCAAAGCATTCTATTACTATTTTAACTCTTTTACAAGAGCTAAATGAAAGAAATTGAATTAAAGAAAAATATATATTGCCCTTTTTTATTAAAAATTCCTACAAATGGGGCAAAAACATTTGTATTCCAAATGCTTCCAATGTTATATGAAAACTAGCAGAGCAACTATTGCTATTGGTTGCAAAATCCATTGGGGAAAAACTTCACGTTGACCAGGGTAAGACTGCTAATTTAATTTTATCATTTCAGGCGAAAGCGACTTGAAACCAAGGGAAACTAATCTGAACAGTAAGCCTAATTGCAATGCCTCAGTACATTATGCAGATAATAACAGCTCCCATGTGGATAATAGAAGTTGGGAGAGGACTGAAAATTACACTTTCTTTTGCCATAGTGAAAATGAACTAATATTGCATCTTATCTCCTGATCCACATACTAAAATGGAAATTGCTTTCCAGGTTTTACTAATTTTACTGACAGGATTTTATATCAAGCTCTTTTTTTCTTATGCATATATTCTGATTAAATATAAAATATACTCAGTAGCAATATTTGAGATTGACCAACATCAGAAAGGAGAAATTCTACTCATGTACATACCTATGATTTTATATGGCTTTATCATCTGCATTCATTTGAATATTGCCTCAGGAAAAGGAAACAGAAGAAAAAATAAAGAAGTAGGACTACATCAAACTAAAGAGTTTGTGTACAGCAAAGGAAACCATCAACAAAATGAAAAGACAACCCACTGAATGGAAGGACATATTCACTGATACATATTATAAAGGTTTATTTTTAATTTTTAAATATATTTTATTGATTATGTTATTACAGTTGTCCCAGTTTTTCCCCTTGTGTCCTCCTCCACCTAGTACCACCATTCCCTCCAGCAATCCTCCCACCTAATTCATGTCCAATGGTCGTGCATATAAGATTTTTGGCTACTCTATTTACCATACTGTTCTTGACATCCCTCTATTTTGTACCTACTAATTTGTCTTAATTCCTGAAACTTTACTCCTATTACCTTTCTTTCCCCTCCAAACTGATAGCCCTTCAAATAATCTCTGTATCTATGATTCTGTTCCTATTCTGCTTGTTTGCTTAATTTGATATTTGGATTCAATTATTGATACTTGTGAATTTATTGCCATCATTTTGACCTTCTTCTTTTTCTTATGTAATTCCCTTTAGCATTTCATATAAGATTGACTTGATGATGATGAACTCGTTTAGTTTTACCTTGTCTGGGAAGAACTGCCCTTCAATGCTAAATGATACCTTTGCTGGATAGAGTAATCTAGGTTGTAGGCCCTTGCTTTTCATCACTTTGAGTACTTCTGGCCTGTCCCTTCTAGTCTAAAAGTTTATTTTGAGAAATCAGCTGACAGACTTATAGGGACTCCTTTATAGGTAACACTCTATTTTTCTCTTGCTGCTTTTAAGATTCTCTCTTTATCTTTAACCTTTGGCTTTTTAATTATGATGTGTCTTGGTGTGGTCCTCTTTGTGTCCATCTTGCTTGGGACTCAGTGCTTTTGGGACTTGTATGTCTATTTCCTTTGCCAATTAGGGGAGTTTTCTTTCATTATTTTTTCAAGTAAGTTTTCAGCTTATTGTTCTTCCTCTTCTTCTTCTGACACCCCTATGATTCAGATGTTGGTACATTCAAAGATTTTCTAGAGTTTCCTAAGCCTGTCCTCACTTTTTTGAATTCTTTTTTCTTCCTGTTGTTCTGATTGAATGCTTTCTCCTTCTTTGTGTTCTAAATCATTAATTTGATTCTTGGCTTCATCCCCTCCACTGCTGGTTCCCTATAGATTTTTCTTCATTTCACTTAATGCAACCTTTATTTCTTCCTGTTGTTGTTTTTTTTTTTATGTGGTTGAAGTATTCAGTGAGTTCCTGGAGCATCCTGATAACCAGTATTCTGAACTCTGCATCTGATACATTGCTTATCTCGATTTCATTTAGTTCTTTTAGTTTTGTTCTGTTATTTCCTTTGGGCCATATTTCTTTATCTCCTCATTTTGGCAGCCTCCTTGTGTTTGTTTCTGTGTTTTAGTTAGAGCTGTTCGACTCCCAGTCTTAGTAGTGTGGCCTATTGTAGAAAAGTACACTTGTTAAGTTGTATGGGACAGAACCTTAGGTAATCACCAGAACAGGGCAATCCATGTCACTGCTCTGTTGCTGTGTGGGGGAGAGCTCACAGAGGGGACAATGCTGCTGCCTAGTCTCTGGAGTTTTGCCCAGAAGGAATCTGTCTCCCAGTACTGGCACTTCACTTTCTCCTCATATGCCACTGGTGTCTTTCCAGCTGTTGTTTGGGTGCTGAATCCCAGAGTGGATGTGTCTGCGTGAGTTCTAAGTTTGCCATGGGCCTTTTAAGAGGAGCCTCTTGGGAACCCTATAGTTTCTTTTCAGTGGCTGGGTGAGGAGACTGAAGGGATTTAGCAAATAGGAAAAAGGACTCAAGGACACAGACAAGAGTGTGGTGAATGCCAGTAGGAAAGGGGGTTGGAGGGAGGTAGAAGAGGGTGAAGGAGGGATAAATGGTGATGGAAGGAGACTTGACTTAGGGCGGTAAACACACAGTATAATATGAAGATGATGTATTATAGAATGGTATGCCTGAAATCCATATAATTTTATTAACCAACATCACTCCAATAAATTCAATTAAAAAGGAAAAACCATTAAAATATAAAAAATAGAGATTTCTGTTTCAAATGACTCTATATTAAGCAAACCATATTCTGCTATGTGTCCATGAAACTGAATAAATTTGAAAGTAGCATGAGTTGCTAAACCATACACACAAACCTTACACTATTAAACACCAGAAATGCCATGATGAATAAACATTGAGATGCCCATTATTTGCCTATAAATTTAAGGCACTTCAGTAAATTATATAAGTAAAAATAACTCTCATACCTCCAATACAGAGATTAGACACTGAGTCAGGTGCTGGAAGGACCGTACACGGTGTGGGGTCCCGGGAGCTGTCCTGAAGCGCAGACCTTCTGACGACAGTGGGTAGGATGAGCAATGGCCGCGGCCTCAGAAGACTCCTGTTTCTCTCCTGACCAGGCTAGGACCGGTGTGTGTCACAGTGTGATGCTAAACAATTGATCTTTTAATTCTACATTTGCCTTCGTTGAGCTGTGCCATGTTCTCAATTGTACACACTCATTGACATGCATATGCTGATATTGATTAAGGGCATTCTTAAATAGCAAATTTATTGTTATCAAGTAATTGTTATAATGCAAGTCATGTTTACTGTGTTTAAGCATTTTGTTCTATAATGTGGTACTATGCAATGTGTTTACTTTTGTTTGTTTTTTGCACCAAGCTTTTAAAAACTTGTTTACTTTAAGCAAGTTAATGCAGTGTAAACTCTTTTAAGTTAGGTAATACAACATAATACTCTTGTCCATTTTAGAATTCAGTTGATCCCACAAAGGTTGTTTATTGAAATAATAAAGTTTCTAGAAATTGAGAAATTCTGGGCAGTTCTAAACAATATACTAAATAGGTCTATTGAATTTCATACTGGGAATCCATTCGCTGTCCCATACATAATGCTCTCTAGAGCTTTAAAAGGAACTTAGTAAAGTGGTGCAACAAAAGGCTTGGCACAGTCTGAGAATAAAAAGTAATTCATCCAAAATACTTGAGTTTTATTCAAGGGATCTACTAAATCAATTAAATTTATAATACTTTATTTCAATAGAAGTATGATAAACTCAAAATAAGCTACATTTATGAACTAACATTATTTTAGGTAGATTGTTTGGCCCATTTTTAAAAGTCATCTTAAGGCCAAAAAATGCCTGAAACATTATTACACTCATCACCCCTTTATGTTACATAAGTAAATAGAGTGAGATGTTTCACCATAACGATAATATATCCTTATACATAATATAAAAAATATCTTTATCTGAAATACAATTTAGTCAGATATCTCATTCAAAATGCTTTATTTCATTAATACTTTCATATAGAACATATGAAAGATATGATACTAAGTACTTTGAGTGGTGATGCCTGCCCTCATGCAGTCCAGCAAAAGAGAATGATAATTGAATGATTCTGCAAACAAAGGTAAATGCACAGCTTGCTAACTGCTATGAGAATGCCATGGTGCTCCAGGAGCATACTGGCTTTGACATAGGCCGAGAGATGAATGATGACTCCTCAGATGTATTATTGTTAATGAAGTGTGATCATGAAAATGTTCATATAACTCTGTGTCTGTACTTGCAGTGGGACTTCTTGCTCTATCTGTAACTCTAAATTGCGTATTTCACTGTAGCCATTTTCATAGTGATGTGAGTAGCAATGCTTCAACCTTTAGCACTTTTTTCTCCATCACTTTTTGGCTACACTAAATAATTTAATAGAATATTATGTACATAATGAAAATTGATCTTACATTGCTAATGTACACACACCCTCAGATCCTGCCTTCCACACATCCCTTCCTCGCAGTAAATATTCAAAGAGCTTCTTCAGTATAACTATTCATAGTTCACATTTTGAAAAATCTTAAGACAATATTTAGGAGTGAGTTTTATTTTTGGTTGTTTTACCAAAGAAGAAATGTTTTTATGTGCTCTACTATCTTTTAGATAAAATATGTTTTGGGGGAAAAATGCCAAAATATTTTGAATAGAAATTTCAACTTTGTAGTAGAAAGCTAGAAATTAAAACACAACTCTCACTTGCAAAGTCAGATACAACTTTTGGCATAACTCTTAGGCAATTTAAATGCTTTGCTTTCTTCATCAATAAAAAAGGAATAAAAATAATTACCTAGCCATGGGAGTCTTATAAGAATTACAGAATTAATGTATTTACATTTTTGAGTCTAAGAGGAAAGATGACTGTTAAAATATTAGGATGAATGTTGTGGTCAATGTCATATACAGGTTAATAACCATCACTTTAGGTCAAAGATTCATTATTATGTTGATTTCTACAGGAATGCAAAGGAAATTATTTATCTTCGGTATTCTGCTGACAGGAATTTTTAAAAATGTCATGCACTGTTACTAGGGACGGGAAGAAATAGTCTTTGACATTTTCTGACTCTATGTTTGTGGCACTATCTACAATGGCTATATTGTGCAAATGGCTTTCAAAATTAAAAGCAGCACTTCTGGATAGGCAGAAAAGAAATAAGTACCTATCAAGACATAAATCATGTAGGCAATGAGAATTTAAAATCAGGTAATTTGGATCAAAGGGAGCAGAAAAAAATGACATAATTGAAAAGATTATAATAACAAGCTTTCAAATTGTTGAATATCTACTAAAGTTTATTTTAAATATCATAATGAAGTGAAAACTATTTGAGATCAATGAAAATACCAATGAGAACCACTCATTTTAAGGAAATACTGATTTCCCTTAAAAAATGTTGTATCTAACACTAGTTTATACTACGTGGGCCTTAATTTACAGCTAAAAAACTCTATTTTATAATCAAATGTTTGCTTATAGGACACATGATCTTTCCATGTTTTTGCTAAATGATTTAAACATGAGACAGTACACAAACAGAGTTGCTGGAACTATAAATACTGTATAAGATTCACTGATATAGTCCAAGGTGCCCTCAGTGTGAGAAATCCCTGCTTAAAGGCTTCAAAGTGTTTTATATACTTCATTAATATTTATTTTTACTTTTGCTGGCTTTTGGAAAGAATGGAATCTCACGGTCAGATATAAAAATGAGAAGATTCCACCACCCCTTGGTGCTCCCCCACTGACCTCACTGGATGTAGTCAAGCAATGTGTTCTCCGAGCATCTGCAATTTCACCATGGGCTCAAAAATAAAATCTTAGCTTATCCCACACCTAAATTAGAATCACAAACCTACTCTAAAATTACATTATAAATCAATTTTTCATATTAGTAATATTTTTCTTCCTTTTAGGCATCTTAGGAATCATAAATAAGCAGAAGCCAATGATATTTTTTGAGGCTCAGAAACTGGTTCTAGGAAATATTACCTTGAGTTAACTTGCAAAACAGCAATTAGGAAAAATTCTGAAATAGGCATAATATACATAATTTAAATATGTGGCTAGGATTCTACTTTAATGACAAAAAATATCTTCCAAGGCTGTTTTTTGTTTGCTGTTTGTGTGTGTGTGTGACAGGTTTCAGTGCTGCTTGAGGGAGGGTCTAGGAATGACGGCCAGTTAATTGCTGAATTTCCGATATATTAGGCAGTGTGTGGAAAACTTTATTTTCTGTGGAATCATAGACACAGAAAAGGTTTTAATGGTGATCTATCTAGTTATTAAAAAGTGTTTCTGAGAAAGAGGCTGTTAACTGCTACAAACGGGGTGAGAGGCTGAGCACGGCTCCTCCGACTGTCACTCAAAGAGACCATGTCCGAGCTTACTTTTTATATGTAGCAATTCCATAAAACATTTCACTGGAAGAAATAATCTCAGCTGCTTAAAACAGCCTGGAACACACTGCTTTTCACTTCTCTTTCTATTTAGAGATGAGGAATTGAGAGCCAGAGGGTCAAAGTGAATTTTATGTCATGAAGTTGGTGCTTTAAAATTTGAAATCATTCATTCGCTTTTCCTCCGGGCCTCAGTGGCGTATGTCCAAGGACTCTCTGCCCTGCTCCCTCTGCTCTAACTGCACTCACCTCCTGTTTTTCTTTTAATAGCCAAGCATACTTTTGCCTTTGAGACTTTGCCCTGATGTTCTCTATGATTGGAGATGATCTTTCCTGAGGTAACTTTATAGCTCTTTTCTACTTCATATTTTTACTCCAATGTCAGCTTTTTAGTGAGGCCTTCTGGTTTTATTCTAGTGTAATAAGATTGATTGCAAAAAATGGCTATAGTTCTTTCTCTCCCTCTGAATATCCCTTGCAATATAACTTTGCATGATGGCAAAGATTAGAAGGTTTTCACCCTTTGAGTCTAGTATGACCTTTGATTTGCTTTAGGAAATAGTCTGCTGTGGAAGTGATAAATTCCAATCCTAAGTGTAAGTCTTAAGAGAACTTGAACACTTATGCTTACGCTATTGGAGCCCTGTTACTACCAAGAACACAAACCTGGGACAGGAGGATGAAAGACCTTGTGCATTACAGCAAATTCATTCCAGCTGAAGTTAACCTAAACTAGCAGCCTCCAGCTTACCAGCCACAGATATGAGTGAAACTGGCTGAGATCAGCCAAGACCAGCCAAGATTACTAGAACTACCCTGGCATTCCATGGATTCATAAAACAGCAAATGGTTATTCTTTTAATCTAGCAACTTTTAGGAAAATTTCTTATACAACAGGAGATAACTATTATTTCTGTGTTCACTAGCAAGCAGGGTTTGAGACAAAGTTTAGGTAAGATTATGCAAAAACATGGAAGAAGTTAGTACTATAAGCTGATAAACTGGTCCTATTGAGCTGATGATGGCCTCACAAGAAATATCGCTGTTTTTGGGGTTACTCAAGACATTTCCACTGCTTCTTGGAACCAGCCATCAGAAAAAGGAAGAGCAAGTAATTTATATAGTCTTTTGGCAATCTTGTATTTCTCACTCATCAAGGTTTACTGCATATAAATTCCCACACACTTACAGTTTGTGATACACAGTTCTTCCGGTCTATCAGCGGTGAAGACAGAACCTCCATCAGTCAATTAAGCTGGCCCAGAGTGCTAGGGCTGCTGAGGCCCATCAATCTGGGCATGTGGAAGACCTACCCTCATTCCTGAGATAATCCAAGTACAGTCACTGGGATTAAGAGATGAAGCAACAGTGGGAATGTCTGCATATATATGACTCAGGACTCTCATGGTTTGGGCAAACCACCCTTATTGCCACGGCAGCTTGGAAGTGGGGCAGACAAAACTCAGGGTTAGGTGGGTCCTATAGGACCACAGGATCTGAGATGTATAGATCAGTTTCAGTGTACATCTCTAAACGCCTAGTCAAATTCCAGAACCCTTTCGTGCTGAGCTAACATACTTCTTTCATGCTCTGATTTTCTCCTTAGTTTTTTTCATATTTATCATATGCATTTTAATTTTATATTGTATATAATTTCCCTGCACTATAATTTAAACTCCAATGAGGAAAGGAAATTTTATATAATTCATTCACTAATGTTTCTTCAAAAGTTAGGACAGTGCCTAAAACATAGTAAATTCTCAATAAACTTTGATAATTGAAGGAAAATAAGAAACTTGAAACAAATATATTACTACCTAAGTATTCAAATAATATTGAACTATATGAAATCTTTCAAGAATTTAGCAATTCTTTTAAAAAATTAAAATATTATTTTCGGGTCAATTATGCAACAGTAGTAATATTTTCATTACTAAATTCTACTAATAAGAATTGCTCTGCCCCCCCTTTTAGAAAACATCTGCCCCCCCCTTTTACAAATACATGGGGATCTAATTGGAGAGAAAACTTGAGTGATTATTTTTAGACACAAAAATTTGGGCATCACCTCACAAGATTACTTTTTTTGATTATTATGTAATCAGTAATTCACTTAGCTCTCAAATTTAGGCAAAAAATCTTGATTAAAATTACCACTGTTATTTTAAAATAATGTGATTCTGCTTCTTACCCAGAACCAGAAAGTCGTTCCTCCATAGACATCCAAAGGACTTTCTTGATTAAAACGTTAAGTTATTTAATCACTTCAGTTTCCTGTAAATGTATGATGTATGTTGAAAATATAACATCATGTCACTCTTTAAAATAGATTTTCTACTTGTCTTTCTCCCTCAAAATTTTAACTAGTGTTACTTGTCTTTATTGAAGCATTAAAGATGCCCAATAAAATGCATTATTTGTGCTCCCTGTGTTATGTTCATTTCCATTTTTTGAAATATTGTTGTTAACCTTCCCTGCATATGCTTGTGACAATAACAAAGAAAAGTTTATAATCTCCATAGGATAACTGGTTATCTCAATTATGCCCTGTTCCCTTAATTTAAAAAAATGTTTTCTTTTTTCACATGGAGCTTTTATACAGTCAAGAGCAATTATAATTAATCAAAATGCATAAAATATTACTCATCAAATAATTAATGTTAATCATCTATATGACTCCTCATTGTTTAGCTTATTTGTACTTTACATAATTTTTCAATAATTGTGTTTCTCTTTTCTAGAATAAAAATATTATATTCCCTAAAACATTGCTATTAAATTTTAACTGTGTATATGTGTGTGAGTGAGAGAGAGAGAGAGATTTCAGGTTGACAGTAAATTGTGTTAAACTTTGTAATTTAGAAATGATGTTCAAATGTGTCTATGCATAAAGGAACGGTAATTTAATTGGGAATCTATTTCATTGTGAGCCAATATGGAGTTTTTGGGAAGCACTAATTCTAAGGAAAGAGGATATCAGAGCCAATATATCAATTTTGCATTCAACTAAATGATTAAACTCTATTATTATTTTTTAGAATTTGTAGATTGTTTTGAATTTTCTATGTGAATGGTCATATAACCTGTAAAACAAAAAAAGGAAGTTGTGTTTCCTCCTTTCTAATGCTTATGCTTCTAAATTCTTGTTTTGGTTTTATACTGTTAACTAAAGTCTACAATATTAAATAAAATTAATATACATTGTGACTTTTTAAAACTAACATTTGTTAGGTAGAGCCCTGGAGTGTCAGATGGTGAGCCCAAATTCAATGAAAAGACTGACAGTGAAACTGAAAGAGAGAAGTTCATTACTCTCAGGTCCTGAAGGAAATAGAGGGCGAGCAGAGAAAGTCCATAGGAGGAAGTCAAGGCAGGGTGCAGGCAATGACAGCAGTGGCTGGACTTGGGTCCTGTGCCTTTATTAGGGTTCTCAGTCGAAGTGCTTTGGGATTCCTGGGCTAAAGCCAGATTGTTAATTCAAACCAAATCCAAACCAAAACACCAACCCAAAGATTGGTTCATTCAAATCACAAAGCAAACCAATAGGGTTTTGGTCAGTTTTGTGGGAGTCTTATCTAAGGGGTACATGGGGAGGAGGCCCAAGGAGAGGGGGGAAAGACTGCTTACGAGGGCCTTTTTGGGAGTCATACCACGAATTTACCTTTACTTGTGACTGTGTGGAACATTGTCTAGGACAGGGGCTAAAGAGGAACTGATGTCAGCGACAGGCCGGTTCAGACCACTTAGCCACACAAAATGGATACTCAGGCAGTGACATGAAGTAGTTTAGCTAAACTCTCAACAGTACAGTTGGCATTTCTTATTCCTGGCTTTAAAGGTAAAGTTTATATATTTAGGGTACAGTTAGCTCAGGTTTTTAGTTTGTGTGATTTTATAGGTATTTGTTTACAAGGCTAAGAAATATCCCTTCTTAAATTATTCAGGGCCTCTTTAAAAAAGAAACAAAAAACAATAACATGGTAGTGAGCTTTACCAAACACTTTGTGATTATAATACAGTTTCCATTTGAATTTTTTAAGGTAGTAAATTATGTTTATAGTTTTTTTTCTAACCAACCTTAGTATCTTAGATAAATCCAAATTTGTTGGATTCTATCATTTTTCTATACTATTTTCTTAGTATCTATTAAGTTGTTTATATAAGAGATTAAATTTGATCTCTTTATACAATAACTAACAATAGATTTAGTATGCAAGTGTCAAAAAACAAACTGCCAAAATATATAAAAATAGAGGTGAATGAATATCTTTTATTTCTTGAATGATTTCTTAAGACAAAACAAAAATAATTATGAAAGTAAAAAAGTATATATATATTTTAAAATTTTTATTTTATTTATTTTTAGAGAGGGAAGGGAGGGAGAGAGAGAAAAAGAAACATCAATGTGCGGTTGCTGGGGACCGTGGCCTGCAACCCAGGCATGTGCCCTGACTGGGAATCGAACCTGTGATGCTTTGGTTCCCAGCCTGTGCTCAATCCACTGAGCTATGCCAGCCAGGGCTTAAAAGTATATATTTTTAAATAAAAACAAGACCTTTTGATTATCAAGATATTTAAAGCATTTGAAGAGACAGCTATAACTTTGAGGACTATATTATTAATATATGAAACTGAAAATAGAAATATGATTATCTAAAGGAGTCTAAATTAACAAGAAAAAAACAAAAAAACAATAAAATAGTTAGAAAAAAGGAATAATCATACAAGAAGAAACACACATAGTTAACAAATACAAAAAATGGTGCTGAGACTTATTAGTGATCAAGAATGAAGAAGGCAAATTGAAATCACCATAAAATGCAATTTTAGTCTCATTTGAAATCAAATTTAAAAACAAATCTATTTGATTATATCAAGTATTGAAGAGCCAAACATGTACCAGAGTATTTTTTATAACTAAGCAAAGAACTTCCAGTTTTTATTTTTTTAATATTTAAAAAGAAAAACATTCAACCAAATTTTTAAAAGCTAGAGTGGATTAATTTACAATGAAATAGGCAAATTAAAATATTAGCCCTTCCAGATCAGGCCAAGGAGGCCACTAGCTGCCGTTAAACAGCAGAATTGCACAATCAATCTTCTTAGCTCTATTTGATGGCATAGAGGTGTAAAAGTCATACAACCTCCATTGAGATCATCCCTTCCCTCTAGAGTAAATTCATACAATTGCTTCTTAGGTCAGTACTCAAGCTTTTAAAAATCACAGTGGGTGGGGATAATGGGGGGGGGAAGGGGGAAGGGTTTTCAGGAACATCTATAAAGGACACATGGACAAAAGCAAAAGGTGGTAGGATCAAGGGTGGGAGGTGGGGATGGCTGGAGTGGGAGGAGTGGTGGGGGCGAAATGAAGACAACTGTACTTGGACAACAATAAAAAATACTATGACTTAAAAAATAAAAATTACTAGTTATATTTGAAATGTATCTACAACTACTCTAATAATAACAAAAGTTTTAAAACAATTCTTACATGAAATACTTTAAAAAAATTTTGTGGCATTCTGGACTGCTTAAAGAAACTACAAAGATGAAAAGTAATGAAGAAGAATTATATGGTCCCTTGTTTATGGAAATCACCTAAATGATATATTTTCTCTTATTAATTATATTTCTTATAATTTATTAGCAGAGATGAATTACAAGAAGCTGAGTGCACCATTTTTTGGTTCTTGGTTGTAGCTGTCAGCTTAAGAGTTCATGACTGTAAATGTAAAGCAAAATATGATTATGCTCACCAATTCTGGAATGGGAAAAAAAGTCTCTTTTTAAAGCATTTCTCTATTCTTGCCTTCAAGTCAAGACAAAGAATTTAGGACAGTTTAAAGGATGATAAATGACTAAACATGGTTACTGTGACACTTTTCACAAAAAGAAGAACAAAATGAAAAACTTGTATATTCATGTAAAGAGATATTGTATAGTAGTCATAACTGATCTATAGTGACAGAGGGAATTATAGATAATCATCAATATTATACTAGCTATAAAATTATGTCCCAAACATAACATAAGGTATACTATAGCTTACATAAAACTAAAAAAATCCTAAGATTTAAAAATGTTCTTTTCAGCAACACATACATAAGTACAGTCATAAAGTTACGTGAAAGGGACATAAGAGATTAAACTTTAAGGGGTAGTTAAGTCAGACTGGGAAACACCACAAGTACACGGGCTAAGGGATTACCATGTGGTTCAATGCAGGGTTTTTTTGGTTGTTTTGTTTTGCTTTGTCAATATCCTTACTTTGTTTTTAGGTGATCAGTTTGTGAATCCTTACTTGATTATTTAAACTAACAATCCATAAAGGTGGGCCATACTTTGATCAGTGCTTATGTCATGAAACGAGGATGATGATTAATGCATTTCTGCACATGCATAATCTAAAACGAAACCAAAACTGACTCTGAGACCCAATTTACTTCTTTACCTAAAGCTCTCTCTTGGTTTATGCTGTTAGAGTGTGATTAGGTACTGTATCAACAGAGTTTGTAGGAAATGCGGTCTCAGGAAAGGCAGAATCCTGAGTCCTAATGGAAATAGAACAATTTGAGTTTATTTCAAATTAATTCCTTGAAGAACTCCTCTCCCTGAATTCAACAACTGTGTGAGGAGAGGGTGTGATGGCAGGACATTGAATTTTTGGCTCTCTTCCTATTTTCCTTCTTTTGACCTGTGGTTTTCAAAGGGAGCCCTTAACCAGAAGCATCAGCATCATATTGCCTGGGGAACTTGTTAGAAATAGAAATTCCCTGGCCCCATTCCCTATCTTCTGGATTGGAAATCCCAGGAGTGGACCCAGCAGTTTGTGTTATAACAAGCCTTTCAAGTGATTCTGGCACATTCTAATGTTTAAAAGGCACCGCTCTTGATTTTGATTCCTGTACGTTTTCTCTACCTTTATTATTTATTCTTACCCTCCCATTTCAGGTTAAATTTAATTTTAAATAAATATGTTATGGCAGTAATTTCTGTGAATTCAAAGCTATTCATCTTTTCTTTCCCATTTGAAGCCAAAGCAGCCTTCTAAAACGTGAAACTATTGAGATTAAAATGTTTTAATGCCTAACAACTGCCCTTAGCCTTACAACTAAACTCCTTGTCACAGAGTACAAACTCTTTCACAATTTGGTAGTGTCTTTCTCTTGTGATTCATCTTTCCTTTATACCATTAGCTTTGATTTCAAACATACTATACTTTCAGTTACATATGGTCTTCCATATCTAATGCATGTCATATGCTAAAGCCTTTTCTGCAGCTTCCTTCTCATCCTCCTCATTACTTTTAACTGGTAACTTCTAGTCTTGATTTAATTCTTACTGTAAAATTCCTTATCTCTTGGAATTCTTCTTGATCCTCTGAGGCTGACCAGTTTCCCTTGTTATCCACCACCCCTTTTTTAACATTCATTATACTTAATTATAATTGATTTTTAAATTGTGTGTCCTCATAAATCTCAGGTTAGGGCTTGTTGAATCCCAGTAATTAGTACTTAGTTTTCTTACCATTGAAATAAAGATATACTTGTATTCCTTGGATAGATATGAAAATAAAGTGAAATCATAGACTTAGTACAGTGCCATTATTAATTCCAGTGTGTTGAATGAATAGAATTTAACCATACCCTATCATTGTAAGTTGTAAATTTTATACTTAATACCATGTTAGCCATATAATAAACATGTATAACTCTTTGGGTTATGCTTAAATGTGTGTAAATTAGAAAGATAACTATCTAAAGAAGTTGCCTGTGCAGTGATGGTGTCTTTTTAAATGTATATGAGGATCATTCACTTTATCCCTATATGTAATATTTAGGGTAATTGACATGTGGGCTTTACAGGATGCCCATTGGGTGCTATCTAAAAAAAAATCTATCTGCTGGTAGACTTCCCAGGAAAAACCATGATACAATGAAAACCAGTAAAATAAAAGCTTCATTTGACATCGTAATCACAGATTTTTGGATAATGAGTCTAGCTACTTTTCTTGATGAAGTGCTGGTTTTGGAGGCACTCCAAAATTTTATTCAGATGAACTTAGAGGTTGAATTTCTCATAATCAGCAGACGCTAAAAGGCTGGAATTGAATCTTTGGAAAATAAAGGTAAACTTGATGAGTAAACATGGAGTGTGCTGTACCTGGTGCATCGGTGTCAAACTGAGCTGGCCAGGTTTTGAGTCTGCAAAAAAGGACTGATATACATAATGCACATTACATAAATACACTACATGTATAATCAAGGAAGTTACTCTTAAACAATATTATTTCTTATTAAAATGATGAAAATGTCTAGCAAAATGCTTGTAAACATTGAATAATCAAGAAAGTGTTTATTTTCCTTTTTCTCATGAGAGTTTTTAAATAATACAATGTGTTTTAGTCTATCTATCCTGGAACTATCATTTAAAATGTGTCATGTTGTGATAAATTGTTTGGTGTTGAATCAATTGGATTTTGTTGTGCTTTTCCATAAAGCCAGTGAGAAGTGGCTGATGAAATCTAGCATGACAAATTACAAAAGATGAGACCTGGGGTTGACAAAAATCAGTATTCATTTGTTTACTTGAGAGGACAGAATGTGTTAAAATGAACTAATGCAGCATCAGTTGCAAGGTATTGTACAATAAGGGAGGGGTATCAACAAGGGAAAATAAAGGGTACTCACAGTACAATAGCTACAATAGCTAGTACGAGGAATTAGCTAAACAAAGATATCATGTGTAACTTAGAACTCTTACAGTTTGTTAAATATGCATTCTTTATAAACTCAAAGATTTGTGTGCAAACATATGTGTAAATCACCTCCTTTATGAGCAATTGGCAAACAGTTATATTCTCCACTCCGTGTTGAAAATGCAAATACTCAAAGTTGAGAAGATTTTCCTCTCGATACCAGAATTAGTTGAAAGATGCATATACAAATTCTTATGTTTAAGCATTCCTCTAGGAAGGGACTCTTAAGAGCACAAGGTTTTGCTTTTGCATTAAGCTCTTCTGTCTTCAAGTTGTTGAGCAGAAAGTTGTTTGAAGGAAAGCCCCAAGGGTCTCGTGATTTTCTTTGCCCTTTATTGTGGAAGATAGGTTAGCTATCCCTGGGGGCTATCACACTGCTTCTTATCCTGAGTCTTAGAATTCTTTTCCTGCCTTTGGATATTTCTGAACTGAAACTGACAACCCATACTGGGAAGAAGGGACCCCTAAACTTAACCTCGAAAAGTTCTGGTTAAATATTTTTTCTTCTTATTCTAACTTTATACTCAAAGTCTCGTCTTTTCTTTCTTTTGTGTTTGTGTGTGTGTGTGTGTGTGTGTGTGTGTGTGTGTGAGGAGAAAATGTTGGCAGAAGAGCTTTCACGGTTGGTTATATATTTCTTTACAGAAGGTTAGTGTTTGAGCTCTACCTCTTCCTTCCAGGCAAATGATACCTCAAATTTCCTTTTAAGAAACTCTAGAGGACTGCTCAAGCACCTTTGTGATATTGAAAATTTTTATTTCTCTGGTTTTGAAACACATACAGAATTCAGCTATTTTCCATCATTGTAAGACTCCATGGTAGTCTATAGCCCCATAATTTATTGCCTGTTAAGATTCTATTATCACAATAGAAACTTAACTATTTCTCTGCTTCTGCCCTGATTGCTTTTCTGTTTGTTTTTAAAAATTAAGCCAGAGTGATACTAGGAAAATATAAGTGAGTTCATGTCAGTCTCTTCCCAAGCCTTACCATGACTTCTAATCTCAGTCAGAGAAAAAGCAAACTGTGAACATAGTTGAGGGTCTGCATGATCTAGCTCCTCCAGGACTTCTTCCACTTTTTCTCACCTTGGCTCAGCTGCACTGGCTTCCCCTCTACTCCTCTAAACATAACAGGACTGCTCTCAACTCAGAGACTTGACATTTGCCAGTCACTTTGTAGGGAATGCCCCTCCATAGATGTACATAAGCTCAACCTTTATTTCTTTTAGGTCTTTACTACTAAATTGGGTTTTGAGTGAAACTCTTCCCTGACCACCCTACTTAAATTGTAACCACCTCCCTGGCACTATTATACTACCCAGTCTTATTTTCTCCTTTGTTTTTATCATTATCTAAGTTTTCATAACTTATTTATCTTATTTATTGCCTGTTTCCTCCATTACACTAAAAGTACTATCAAGGCAGAAATTATTTTTCTTTCATTTCTTCTCCTAGAAGATACATTATAAGCACTTAATATTCCTTTAATGATTTAAAAAATATGAGTATTCTAATACATAGCCATTCCTCAAGAAACTGAAACAGTTTTACTGTAAACAATATGTACAAGGACTGTCCAGCAAGTATTCAGCCATGTAATATGAAAAATGTAGTCATTTATTGAAGAAGATACATGATACAAGAAACATTGAACATAGGACATTGATGCTTCAGTCCCCTTCAAAGTAGGCACCTTAGGACCTCACACATTTTATCCCCTGGTATATCTCCAGTTCTTCATCCACTCAGCCCTCTCTCCTCCTAACCCCCAGCAACCACCAGTGTGTTTATCTCTGTAGTTTTGTGTTTTCCAGAAAGTAATATGATTGAAAAGCAGTCATATTTTCAGACTTCTTTCATTTATAAATAAGCATTTGTGATTTATTCATGCCTTTTCATAGTTGGATAGCTGATACCTTACTATGCCTGAATGATATTCCATTGTATGGATGTGGCACAGTTTGTTTATCCAAACATTCATCTTGATTTCCTTCAGTTTTTGGAGATAGTGGGTAAAATCTGTGTGAACATTGGTACGCAAGTGTGTGTGTGAACATCAATTTTGAACAACAGGTAAATACTGAGGAGTGCGGTTGCTGGATCATATGGTAAAGTATGTTTAGTTCTTTAATAATCTTCCAAAACAGCTATGAACAAGATTTTTAGTTTGTCTACATCCTCTCCAGCAACTTGTAGTCTCAGTTTTTAATTTATTTTTATCTATTCTAATAGATCTATGGGAATATCACATTATTGTTTTAATTCTCATTTGTCTAATGACAAGTGATGAGCATCTTTCTATAAGCTTATTTTATATCTATATAAAAAGCTTATTTTTATAGATCTATATAGATACTTCTGGGGTAAAGTATCTATATCTTCTTGGGATACTTCACCCAAGGACTATCTATAAAGATCTTTTCCACATTTACAATTGGATTATTTGTTTTCTTGCTATTGAATTTTAAGATTTCTTTGTTTATTTTGTATAAACACTTTATTACATCCTTATCAGATATTAAAAAATATATTTTCCAATATGATGCTTATATTTTTACCTTTTTTTGTTCTCCCTCTAATGCTCTCAAATGTATCCCTTTGGAAATAAGACTTAATTGTAAGAACCAGAGGGGCAAGGTTGAACAAGCCACGTCCTTCCTATTTGTCAGTCACGGTGCTGTAAATATTCTCAGCTTACTCTCTCTCAGTCAATCTAGTGGCAATAATATACTGTAATAATTGCTAGATTAAATGATTTGTTTTTATTGCTCTACTTTTAAGAAATATATATCTATTACAATTTTATTTAGGAGGGCAATGTTCGATAGCATATATGATTGCATATTTAGTTGAAGAACTGCATGCATATTTATAATTAAATGTGGGTTGAACTAGCATACTCTTTTCATACTGTTTTTAGAAAACACTGAACTTGGAGTTAGAATTTCTAGATTAAAGTCATTGATCTTTTGTTAACCTATGATACCTCAGATCAATTAACTGCCTTAATCTCAGTTTCCTCAGATTCAAGTTTACTAGGTTATCTCGCAGTGGCAGTCCTATTCCAAGGTGTTCTATGCCTTTTCCAGAAATGAAAAGTGCAGTGCTTGCTATGTTGCTGTCCATGTTTCTGATAAGAAAGAGATTGACATGGAGGAAAGATAAGTAAGAGGTATGTTTGAGATTTGAAAAGACAATATTGTAGTTCTTAAGAATTGGACATTATGGGACTTTTTTCTAATATCATCTTGAGTTGTGTTACTAAAATTAAATACAAATATAAATTCAGATGTTTTTGTATTATTTCAGATTACCAAATAATGCTGTTTTAAGAATAGCTGATTTGGATTCTAATTTAGCTTGCTTTTTTATGAGGTGTATAAAGATATTTTAATTTATCTGCATGGCCATGGAGGAATATCTACTCCTAGTATCAGTTCAAGCATTTACTTCTTTGTTGTCCTCATATCTTAGTCAGAAATATTTGTAATAAATATTTCTTGAGATTTTATTGATTTTTTTAGAAACATGTTTTCAGTCAATCCTCACAATAACCCTTTTGAGACTGATACTGTCACAATTTTAAGGTAAAGAAACAGAAGATTGTAATGTGAATATAAATTAATCAAAATTAGCTTTATTTATGCTTTCTGTTGTATTAATCTTTTCACTAATCCATATGTGATGATATTAATATGGGAGTTGTAAGCACTGATGCCCACTGGGGCAGGCAGATGATGTAAGTGATACTGATTGGGTGGGAGAAAGACAACAAAATCATCGTGATAAACAGCAACTTATAAGTGGCCTTTGACCATTGTTGCCCATTTACAAATAGGATGTTTTCAGATGCACCAGAAAGCCTTCTCTTTCTTCTTTCCCCCTTCTCATTCTTATGAAAGAACAAAAACAAAGCAAAAATCCAGACCTGTATTTGAAATACTCAAATTGTTCAATGTTTGCAACTAATTCAAAATTTTTATGACATATGGTGGACCAACTACATCTGTTGTATTTTCTGCCTGCAGCCTGTGTGCTCAGAGTGCGATGTGTGTTTTGAAGAGATAGCAGGAAGAATTGTATTATTGCTTTGCATCCGCCAGCACATATATACTGGACAGGTGCCTTCCACAGAGCACTAACTATGCAGTTCTGTGGATTTACCTCCATTGGGTTCATATTTTGTCACCTACTTTATAGCATCTCTGTTTTATTCCATCAGAACTCCTAAAATGTTTTACCAATACACAATACAGAGTTCCCAATTGCTATAACATATACTAGGAAGAAAAAAAGTCATTGAAAATATCCCATTTAGATGACTAAAATAAAAAGACATGTAGAAATTAAATCATGTTTAATTTACTTTGAAAGCCTGTTCTCAACTTGCCATGAAATTTAAATAAAAGGAGAAGCAGTAAACAACAGTCTTCCTGATTGGTGTTTCTTGTCAACAACATTATTAAAAGTAAAAATCAGGTACCAAACACATCATACCAAATATTTCATAGTTGGATAGACCTGCTCACCTCTAGAGCTCTTGGCCCATTGAATCAATTTTAAGATGTTAGCAGTCCACAACAACCTCTTAGATAAGGACACATAATATCTCACTTTATTGATAAGGAATTTGTAGCCAGAGAAGTAAAATGACTTCCCGAAGCCACATAGAGATTTTTTCTTTTTTACATATACTGAGTGATTACTGTTATTATAGAATATGAATTCTAAATTTAACCATTTAAATATCACAGAAACATTATAAAAGTGCTTCTTTTTAAAAATGAGATCATGGACAATCTATACCAATATAAAGATTTTAGAAGTTTGTAGGCCGTTTCTCCATTTTACTAACAAAGAGAGGGAAATCAGAGTATTTGAGAAGATATGTGTACACAAAGGCATGGAAAATAAGATTCCCTTGAAACACTAGCTCTGGGTGTGTGGGGAGGTATGTTTTGGTGTCATATGGGTCACCATTAGGGTTTCCATTGGACAGCATACAGCTGTCTCTGGGTGAGAAGCTCATCTAGATTTCCTGATTTCTTTTCTCATTATCTCCCTCATCTTGTAGCTTCTTGTTTTAAATGTCTCTGTAATTTTACCAGGCTGTCCATTCTGAATTCAATTGAAAAAGCATTTTCTATTATATGATTTCTTTCTTTTTCATGTATCAGTCTGATTTCTGATTTTTGAGTTATAGTAGTATGAACTACTTTCCCATCCAATTTCATACCAAGGTGTAGAGAAATTGAAGGCTCATTAAATTACATTTTTAAAAGTAAAAACTTTGGGTCACTTCTTTCCCTATGGATGTAGTTTTTCTCATAATTAAACCATTCACATATCCAACTACTGCATATATCCATCAGGAAATACATTTGTGAATATAACCCACTGATCTTTAAATAGTCTGAATTGGATGTGTTATGAATTTGGAGCAAATCTATATCTGTTTGTGACTTGGGAAACTATGGCAAATTTCACAAGTCATCTAGTTTATTTAAATGGTGTAAAAATATTAATCTTAAAGCATATTGACATATCTTTAATAGTTGGAAATGTGCTTGGATTTTTATTATTATGGAAATTCCTGAAATGGTAAATGCTGTATAATTTATTTCACTAAATATTCCACACAACACTTTGATTAGCAACTAAGGGTTTCTATTTGGAAAATATCCTAGGAAGGAAAAAAGAACTATCTATAACTTCTATGGGACTTTTGTTAAATTAAATAAATCCCCCACCTCCAAAGGACATTTTAATCTCCTCTGTCAGAAAATTATAATAGTGTATCAGATTTGTAAGAATAAAACAATTTATCACTATTTGCTGGAAAACTACCACCTGTTATATCTAATATGCAAAGCTTCTCCACAGGTGTATGTAGTATACATTTATACATCTGTAGGTAGAAGTTTTGGTGAGGAAGGGACATTTTTCCTGAGGACAGTAGCAACAAGGTCAGTGGCATAGTAATATGCCTCATGCACGTGTCTTGCAGACATCAATAAGATGTCTAGAGTGGAAAATACGTTTTTCTGTGCTTGATCTTACCCTTGTTAAGTTCCCAAAATAAGCAAAGGAGAGTTTTAAGAGAGTTACAAATGTAGTTAACTACCAAAATTAAGCATTTATATTACTCTACTCTGATTATAATTTTGCTAGATGCATAAGATCTTCTTTTTCCTTCACAGGAGAATTTTAGTCAACTTTCATGGTGTGCTCCATTCACAAATCTTTTATCATTGTTGGAAGACAGTAAATGACACTATGTCTTATATGATGTAGGTCAAGCCTATGTATGTTTATTTCCAATCATTCATTTCCAAGTGACTCCTGTCATCTTAAGTGTTACATTGTTTACATGTAGGTAATCGTTAGACACCTGTAGACAATTATTAAAAAGTAGAAAATTTTCATAAATTTTTTCACTTCATTTCCATGGAACCATTTCCTTCTTCCGTCCTTTGGACATTTAATGTCCAAAAGGGGACAATATGCCTCTTTTATCCAGATCATTCCAAACTCAAGAAGCACCATGTTTTTCACAGAACTATAGTAAGGCAGGGATGCAGATGCAGATGGGGGAAATTGTAGAAAATATGCAGTGGTCTTCAGGTGTGCGGCAAACTGCCTAAGATATGCAACATAGCCCTTCCTTTACGGGACCTACCCAAATAAATATTTCACACTTGTAATTCAAAAATGAAGAAAGTCACATGCCTTCATTTCCTCGGCTTGCTTCCTCAGTGGGGTGTTTTATTACTGGAATTACTTGGTAACCACAGAAATGCAATAATGAGAAGCTGCCATGGAAATCCTCAGAATTCTACACAGTCTTACTTGGAAAATTCATTAGGGCTGCATTATCATATTGAGATCATCTTGTTTCAAACCTTGTCATTATTTCTTATCTCTTACAAAGTGTGAGAACCTCAAGAATTTTGACATCCAAAGAATGCAGTAGTTTTTCCCATACTCAACTCATTAATTGGAAACATATTTTGATATTTCTGACTCTTGCAAACCGCAGAACAGGATTGTTGACTCTCTCGGCAACACTAGATGCTTTTTAGACTGCAAGGCAGTGGCAAATGCTAGTGACTCTGCAGGCCATTGTGTTTGTGCTCCATGGAGACTCTCACCTCACAGGGCTAATGCACTGCACATGCACCATTGTCTAGGAGCTGTCATGGAGATGGCGTCTTTTAAAACCAGGATGAGGCTTTGTGAGGATTCTGTGTGTGCTATTTGCAGTGTTCATATCTTGTTAATTATTACCATTTATACAGTGCAATTTCAGTCATTTCTAAGATGCTGTATGTATTCTACTGAACTCATGTATAGTTTCATTTTGAAACTTCCAGAGTTCAGCACATAACCCTTGCTTATCACATGCTTTATTTTTTAAAGAGAATGAACTAGCTTTTTCAATTACTCTCAGATCTGGTTTCTTCTATCTTTTTTTCTATTAACTTTACATTTGCTCTTCTTATGGCATTTAGTCATGTATTACTAAACTTTTTACAATAGGATCTTTATAGTTCTTTCATTTTTCTATTACCTATCATAGTTCAAGGTACAGGTAATAACTCAGTGCAAACAGAATTCCTCCCTCTCCCCCTCTACCTTTCTCTTTCTTTTTAACATATTTTTACATATGATTTCATTAAGGACATAGATTTAAGAAATTACTAGGCTAAAATTACCACATAATCCACTGATTCTTAGCAAGGTATGCAAGACTCCAAGAATCACTTAGAAAAGAAAAAAATGAAAGAGTGGGGAGGAGAATGCATATATAGTGAATCTAATATGCTTTACCATCTGCTCAAAAAACTAGTATTAATTTACTCACATGATTTTCAAAGTGTGGTCCTAGATTCACAGCATCAGCATCACCTGAGAGTTTGTTTGAAATATGAATTTCTGAGTCCTGTTCCAGTCCTGCTGAATTAGAGGCTCTGGTCCAGGGACCAATAATCCAGTTTCTAATAAGCTCCCTTGGTGATTCTGAGGCATGCTGATGTTTGAAAATCACTCAAGTCCAGATCCCTACATTTACCCATAGGAAAAAATGACAGAGAAAGTATGTGGTGATTCAAGGTCATATAGTAAGTTATCCTAACTATGCTTGTTTATATTGCAGGTTTTCCTTTACCATAGCAACAGAGAACTAGTTACAAGTTCACTTATGATTTTGCTTGGCAATTATTGCTCTTCTGTGAACCCAACATACCCATGATATCTAATTTTATTTGCAGCAATCATTGAGCATGTACAATAAAACATATATATAATACTTTGGAATTTGGATTGGCTGAATGATTTCTGAATATGAAGCTCTCAATCTTCCCTTATGCTTCATTTCACAATTTAATTTTTAAAACCTAAAATCTTTGCCCTGGCTTGTGTGGCTCAGTGGTTTGAGTGCTGGCCTGTGAACAGAAAGGTCAACAGTTTGATTCCCGGTCAGGGTACATGCCTGGGTTGTGGGCCAGGTCCCCAGTTGGGGGTGTGCGAGAGGCAAATAATAGATGTGTTTCTTGCACATTGATGTTTCTCTCCCTATTTCTCCCTCCCTTCCCCTCTCTTTAAAGTTAAATAAATAAAATATTTTTTAAAAAGATAAGAAATAGTAGGGAAAAAGCCCCTAAAATCTTCTTACATTTATAGTCAATATAAAATTAAAGTAGAGGTACTCAAATTATATTTTCTTTTATTAAAATATCTATATTCCTTTTTGATAACATACTATAATGTCACAGACCCCATCCTTCTACTCTTGCATGGAAGCACCATAAGAAATTATGTTTTCTTTGTACACATCTTTCTATGATATGGACTTTTCTGTTTTTATTTATATAGGTCTGCCTACTGGTTATGTTTATATTTACTTGAACTACTTGGAAGGAGAGTGCCTACATGAATACTCTAGAAATAAACATAAGAAAAATTAAAGCCCTCACAATTTTTTCCTTAGAAATAGCACTTTATTGAGGATGAAAATTGCTATCTACTATGGATAACTATATGAGCATATTTCCTTTCTCGCATGTTTTATACCCAGGAGGAAGAAAAAAGTATTTTCTTTGTACATAAGGTTCCCAACAAAAGAGGTATGCTAACAAAGGCTAAAATCTATCTGAAGATAACTTAACAATCAGTTAGTGACTATTATGTTTTCTAGTGTCTTTTTTAAAGATTTTACTTATTTTTTTAAAGATTTAATTATTTATTTTAGATAGGGGAAGGAAGAGGGAAAGAGAGGGAGAGAAACATCAATGTGCGGTTGCCTCTTATGCACCCCTTGTCTGGGGACCTGGCCTGCAACCCAGACATGTGCTCTGACTGGGAATCAAACTAGCGACCCTTTGGTTTTCAGGCTGGCACTCAATTCACTGAGCCACAATAGCCAGGGCTGTTTTCTCATATCTTGCAAATTCCTTGGGATCATTTTCTAAGTGTCACTGTTACCCTGTATGGTCTAGGCCATGATGCACTCTTCTAATGTTTAAGAGTTAGAGAGTTGAATGAATATCTTTATGACTTTTACTTTGAACTCTGCATGTAGTTGACAGCTTACCTCAGTTTCATTTAATTCTTTTTCTGGGGTTTTGTCCTGTTTTTTTGTTTCGAACATATTCTTCTCTATCCTCATTTTGCCTGTTTGTTTCTATGTATCATATTAGGTAGGTCAGCTAAATCTCTTGGTCTTGAAAAACTGGCCTTATTTAGAAAGTGTTCTGGGGCTCTCATTTAGAAGATGTCTCCCTTGTCACCAGAGCCCGGTGCTCTAATGGGTAGACTAGCATGGCCTTCTGTTGTGGCTGGACACACTGGCAGGCAAGGTTGGTTTCTGGCCTGCTGGCTGTGAGGCCTGGCCACAACTGTTGCAGGATCACTGGTATATAGGGAAAGCCTTGGATGCAGCTTGCTGCAAAGCCCACCCTTGCTGTTGCAGGCACATTGCTGTGTGCTGGTGCTCAGGGATGTGGCCTTCTGGATGTGGCAGGGCAGAGGGTGCTTTGGAGGGGTGCTACCCTAGGTTGGTCCTCAGGGAAATGCTGGGGTGGAGTGAACATTGTTAGCAAGGTTAACAGACAGTGTCAGATATGGTGCCCACCAGTTTCAGGCCAGCTAGGTTAAAGAAGGGGAAAATAGTGCCACCAGTACCTCTGACACAAGATCAAGTTCCAGCAGATCCATGTCCGTCCAGCACACACCCCAGAATTAGTCAATGTATCACCTTCATGTATGACCTAGGTGCTTTTCAAACTGCTACCTCTGTTCCAGAACTCAGAAAGAGTGCAACCTGGGTTTTGTGCAGCCCTTTGGTTTTCCCAGATATAGGCCTCACTGGTTTTCAAAGCCAGATGTTATGAGGGCTCCACTTCCTAGTTAAGTCAACCAGGCTAGGGGTCAGACTCTCCACTTTTCAGGATGACCTCCGTGGTGATAGCTCTCTCACTTGTGAGTCACTGTGTGAGGAGTGGGGCATAGGGTAGGTCCTGAGTAGGCTTAGTCTCTGCCCCTCCTACACATTTCAGTGTGGCTTTTACTTTATACCTGTAGTAGTAGAAAATCTGTTCTGCTAGTCTTCAGGTGGTTCTCAGAGATAGCTGTTCTATATGAAATTGCAGTTTTGGGGTCAATGAGAGGAGGTGAGCTCAGGATCTTCCTACTCCGCCATCTTGAACCGAAAACAGGAGGCTTGCTCTTGAATGCCAATTTAGCTTGTCTGTGAATGTGCCCTGACTGGGAATCAAACCAGTCATTATTTGTGGTTGGTGCACTGCCCCTGTGAGAAATGTGTCTGGGGATGGACTCGCTGGAGTCACTTGGTGTAGGCCTCTTTGGATCTACCTTGTTTGGAACTCTCTGTACTTCCCGTACTTCAGGAACTTTCTTAAACTCTGAGCTTTAGTTCATTTATCAATAAAATGGTTATAGAATAAGTGCCCAATAATAACATTGCTTTAGGAATTTAGGAAAATGTTTACAAAATCTTTGTCATTGGCTCTAGAATATGTACATTTCAGTTATGTATAAAAGCAGAATTTTTAAATACATGATTTAAGCCCTGGCTGGTGTAGTTCAGTGGATTGAGCACGGGCTGCGAACCAAAGCATCGCAGGTTTGATTCCCAGTCAGGGCACATGCCTGGGTTGCAGGCCATAACCCCCAGCAACCGCACATTGATGTTTCTCTCTCTCTCTCTTTCTCCCTCCCTTCCCTCTCTAGGAATAAATAAATAAAATCTTTAAAAAAAGGCAGAATTTTAAATACACGATTTAGAGGCAAAAAAATTCTTAAAAAAGGAGTCATCTTATTGAATAGTGAGTGTACCAAAAAAGAAGGCCTTTTAACACATAAACTTCTTTGCAAAATGGTCGTATAAATGGATCACGGAAAATAGTTTATCATTAATATATAGTATTACATTCCTTTAACTGAAAACCAATATCTTTTTGTGAAAGGGACTTTAGAATTTATCTAGTCCAGTTAACTAATTTCATCTTATTTGAGTAATTCCAGCTGCTGTCACAAATAAAGCATCACTTTTCATCAAGTTGTAATTTAGAAATATTTATTCAGGTAATGGAGCAATGTACATGTTTGAGTTTCATTTGTGGCTTTATTCCAGTTGATGATACGAGGACACAGAATCTTTTCCTTTGGATCTCTGCCAAAGCTTTGGATTCCCTTGGCTCCAGTTAGCCCTTAGGGGAAAAAGAGGAGCCAGGTATTTCCATTTCTTAACCATTTCCCCTAGAAGTTACACTTCTCATAACTTTTCCCTGGAAGTTACAAAATCTCATTTGCAATCATGGTTTCTTTAGAAAATTATTCATAAAGACCCATCCAAATGTAAGAAGAGCTGCGAAACACGGCCCCCAGCTGGTAAGCACTGCCTAGTGACAACTCTCAGCTACAAAAAGAAAAGCATACCCTTTGGTGAGCAGATACGCCACAACCTCCTTTCTATTGAGAAACAAAGACCTACAAGAGGGTCCAGAATACATGTACTTAGGACCTAACTCTGTGTTTATCAGTTAGATTTTCTCATTTAAGAGGATGGGAGGGTGGGCTGGGATGGGAGTAAAAGACAGAAAACTCTACTTGAACAATGATTAAAATAAAAAAAAAATAAAAGGATAGGCAATATGTTCTCCATTAGTAAATATTTTATTGTATCACAGTCTTAAGATGTTAAAATTGCTATAATAATGAATAATCAACATATATAAAATCATTTTCTTCATGTTTGCCACTTTATAAGTATATAGTATATGTGAACATAATTGAAATGTCCATTTAGTACCACTGAAACAGAGAATATTCCTCTATTTAATAGTTAGAGCCAATAAATATGTACATTATTCTAAAAAAGATAAATGCTTTCTTTCAACCACTTTCACATAAATGACTGAGACATTTTCACTCAATATTAATGCTACAGATTATGAGGTTTACCTAAAGCATAATTATTGCTGGTAAATAGAAGATACAAAACTTAAGTTTTTTGGAAAAAATATTCATTGCTCATAAATGTAATACAATCTGTTGTTTACTCATCATTAAACATATGTTGTTTTGGTTAATTCACAGTGACAATGAAAACCCAATCAAAATACCCTTAATTTATTTGCCATATTTTAAGTGTATTTTCCTCTTAGCATGACAAATATTTGTACATGCCCCTTTTAGTTTATTTTTATCATATACGTAAATGCCTTAAGCAACTTCATGTACTGTATATTTCCCTATTTTTTGCAACAATTTTTTGCTTGAGGCAAGAAGTGAAATAATATGAAGTATTCAATGAAATGAAATCAGAAGATATTATCCAGTGAAGACATTTACCATAATTTTTCATTGAGATTTCTTGTTTGCGTGGGACTCTTCAAAGATGCAGAAGTATATGAGAAGTGTAACTTATGAGAAATGTAAGAAGTTATGAAAAGTGTAACTTCTAGGGAAAAATGATCCCACATGTGCTTTTTAAATAAATTAGCAAAAGTAACTTAACTGTAATAAGTTATGATCACTGTACTTTTCAACACTGTTACCTTTTGTCACACTCCCCTTCCTACCCACAGATATGCATGTGTTTGCTTTGATTCTATCTCCTTTCCCATTTTTAAGATCTTAAAAAATTCTAAGTTTCTTAAAAATAATTGCATTATTTTCAGGAAATACTGAAGTTTTCATAGATGAAACCAGAGGAAATTCCCATGGACTATAATTTTGCCTCCAGCCTTCAGTGGGGACACACTGCCATTATTATATGCTTGTAGGTTAACTACAAGTTGTTAGCCTCTACAGATCTGCATGCATGGTAATTGCTGCTTTATTAATGTATCTGTTTCCTGTTAAACTTTTGCATGCCTTTTCTCATGGACACGCCACTAGAGTTTTTCTGTATAGCAGATCCTTTTAAGTATTATGGGGGTTGTACAGACCAACTGTGATATAAATTATTGAACTTGGCTGGGATTCTCAATCAAAGGAATGTTTTCCACACTTTAATCTTTCTAGAGCTTAGGGTCTTCCCAGTGTTACATGAAAAAAGAAATAAGATAGTGAAAAGGACTAAGCTGCCTGTTTTAACTTGTCAAGTCCATTCTGCTTTTATAAATATATAGTAGGGTTCTATGCATTTTGTTCCTGATCACTAGATGAGCTTAATGCTGTGCAGAAGTGGGGGTGCATCAGAGGAGGTTTTACTTTCCATGAGAGAAATCATCTTCATAGATCCAAACTCACCCCCAAGGAAGTAACTGCTGGGAGATTTTGATCTGCCACATTCCTGTTTTCTTAAGAGAGTTGCTCCTTGCTGCTTCCACGAATCCACGCCGACTTTTCACCCTGGTGCAGGATGTGAAATGTCTTGATCCTCAGATCGAAACCTGACATTCATCTCAGGATAAAGCATGATGAAATTGGAATAAAAATAGTACAATAAGTAACTCAAATGTTCATATCACTCACGTTTAAAAAGTTTTATTCATCACGAATTTTTAGATAATAGAATATTAAGATATCTTAATGTGTAATTGCCATTTCATGGCATCCAGTTGCTTTTAAGTAGGATTATCAGCAATAAGAAAATCTTTTTTAGATGAAGCACAAATACTCCTATTAGCCTGGATAGAAAGAAAGAACAAGTGGCTGGGTGTAATGCCTCAAATTCTCTGACTTTCCAATATTAGCCCATTGAGTGAGTATGAAATGATATAGACATTTTCATTAACATTTTCCTTATTATTGATCATCTTGAACATGATAAACTTTTTAAGTATTTATTGGTCACTGCTGCATTTTTTGTTTTGATGATCTCTTTTAGTATTTTTCCATTTTTTAAATTGGTGGTTTTCTTTGTTGTTTGTTTAGTTGTCAGTTTCATTATGTATTCTGTATAATAATCCACTGTTAGATACATGTATTGCAAACATTTTCCCAGCCTGCGCTATGCCTTTCATTTTCTTAACAGGGCCTTTTAATGAGTAGAAGTTTTAAATTTGCAGAAGTCCAATAAATATTTTATAGTTACTGCTTTTTAAAAAAACCTCTCTTAAGATATATTTGTTTTATTCCAAACTCTTGTTCATATTCTATTATATATTTTTCTAGAGACTTTATTACTTATTTTTAACTTTTAAGTTCACCTGGATAATACCACTTTTGGTAGGAGGTGAGGTAAGGGTTGAAATTAAAATTTACCATATATTTTTCTGAGCAGTGTGTCATACAAGGATTTTAAAATTTTTATGGACTCTATTGTTCAATTTTTTTAAATATCTAGACTTACACCAGATCACATTTTCTCTTTATTTTATTTTTCTTTTTCAATTATAGTTCACATAAAATGCTATATTAGTTTCAGGTGTATCACGTAGTAGTTAGACATTTATATAACTTATAAAGCAGCTAACTTTTATCACATGGATCCCTCACCCTGGAAAGGACTTAGCTGAAGGAGAGCAATATTGAGTGCCCCAGAACAGTGGTCCCCAACCTTTTTGGCACCAGGGACTGGTTTTATGGAAGAAAAATTTTCCATGGACCAGGGATACGGAGGATAGTTTCAGGATGATTTAAGCACATTATATTCAAGCTCACCTCCTGCTGTGTGGCCTAGTTCCTAACAGGCTATAGACCAGTAGTGGTCTTTGGCCCAGAGGTTGGGGACCCCAACCTATAACACAGAGCCCTGGGTATGAAAACTCTTACCTGCCTCTAAAGGTGATTGTGCTTTTACTTTCTGTTAATATATGCAAAATGTGTATAGTAGGGATTCCATATTTTATGCTTGACTCTGCATAATATGCTGGAGATCCAACTACCAACAAGAAATAACCCTATTTTTTGCATAAATACTCAGGGGAGTCAATTACTTACATAATTCACATTGGTCTATTATTTGAATTTGTTATAATAAGTATATACAAGTTGTATAAAAATAGACAGAGAAAGATATTTACAATGTCTAAAACAGATGATGAGAATAATAGAGAATATCCTCCCCCCAAATTATATAGTTTAACATGAAAAGTATAAATATCACAAAAGAAGTTGGCAAGAGATATGAGCAATTTAGAGAAAAAGAAAATCAGAGGATTAACAAACAAGGAGAAAATCTCAAACTCTTGCACATTCAGATACATGCAAATGAAACCAAAGTAGATATACTATTTATTACTAGAAATTTAGAATTTAGAATTTAGAAATTTAGAATTTAGAATTCTAAATAATCCATACTAGATTATAAAAAAACTTTGAGTAATAAACTTTGGTTAATACTAGGAAATTGATCATAAAATCATCAAATATGACATTAGACAAATAGTTCCCCCTGCTGCATAGGACATATCCCATACATTTTATAGAATTATTGAAGGTAAATTTGGAAAAAGTCTAACAAGGATGGAGAAAGACTAATGGGTTAGGAAAGAATGGATGGCATTAATTTAAGCTGTATCTTGAAGAAAGTTAAAGGAAGGAGTAAAATGTCAGAAAAGGAAGAACAACCAGAAGCCAAAAAAGTAGGAGCAGGTAAGTGCAGAAGGAGGTTAATGATTCAAATTAAATAGTAGATAAATGCTATGAAAATATTAATATATTTTAGAATTCCAATATTTTGGGGGTTCTATATCTTACAAAGGAATTGAGGATTAACGCTATGAATAAAGTACTGTATTTACACCATAGAATTGTGAATGTCCATTAGCTAATTATAGTCATTTGTGTGCTCAGAAATATTTTCATTCTTCCAACATCCCTTTATCTCATACTTTGTTCATGACTGAAGCTTCATTGGCAGTTGGAGTTGGCCTTGCTAAAGGCCAACTTATTTAATTTATTCATAAATTTAGCAAATATCTATTAATCTTATACATACCAAATACTCTTACAGGTGCTGGGATACAATGGTGGCTAAGACAGACATAATCTGTGCTACCACACTGTTTGGTATATATTTGTCCATTTGGAATAAAACACTCTATCAATTTCTTTGACAATACTCTGCAGAAGAGATTTTTATATTATTTTATTTTATTTAATTTTATGATAAGTTAATTTTAAATTTTATTTAATTTATTTTATAAGTTAAATATTATTTTAACATTTAGTTTTACTTTTCTATTCTTCCAATCCTATTAGAAACAAGTGATTGTGTCCCTTTTCAAACTATATCTTTGATAAAAGTTACTTATGAACCCTATTCCTTTACTTTCAAAAATAAATATCTATAATTTTTAAATATAGCAAAGTTAAACAAATATACACTATTTCCACTACTTCTAAAAATAGATGCTCAAGCTACTGGAGGATAATGAATCAGAATAAATGCTCTTTTAAAAGATTCAGTTAATTTTAAAGGCAATGATGTATTATCTGAATTTATTAAACAAATATATAGTTATATACTATTCATGATGAAATATGCTACTTGTAAATTATGTAATAATACATTAAATTTAAACTTTATGCTACATATTAGTCACTATGTAGAAATCTTATGTAACTACATGATTCTACACATAAATATTAAAACTATAGTACTTAGTAACTAAAATATAACAGTAACATTACCTTATTTATTATTGCTTTAGTTTAGTATGATACTTATTTGACTTTTCAAAAAATTTACAGTATATTCTTAATACCAGTAAATACAATTTACTTTCTGAAGTCCATTATTATAAAAAATGAAAACCTATTTTTTTCCAAAACTGATTATTCACATTTTTTACTAAATTTACCCCTGGATCAGAACATTCTTTTCCAGTATAAACAATTTCTCATAACTGTAATGACAGCATGGACTTGAACAGATTGACCCAGAGAATTTTAAGCAACAGACACAAGTGTCATCATGGTCAATATCATCCAAAAATAATACATTTTCCAGTGATTTAAAAGTGTCTATATTGATTTAAAAAGTCTTTCATCTCAGAGAAAATAACCACATTTATTTTTCTTAAACTACTTTAAAACTGTTTCCTCAGAAATAGATTTTCCAAGTGCAAGTGATTTTTATGTGTCAAAAATTTTAACTTTCTATAGTTAGAGTTATGATAAAATGAAAGATGAACTCAGTAGATTAAACAGTAAAGAAGAAATTAATCTCAGTGTTTCCCAAAGAGGCTGGGTTAATGTCTAATTCAGATGATGTATTTCCATGTTCCTGCTCTCTACATCTTACAACAGTCTATTGATTTGGAATTTTACCTGAACATCAGTCTAACCCATTTGGTCCTGCTTTGCCATTGCAGAAGTATTTCTACTTCTGAAACCTTCAGTATTTTCAATATACATGTTTAAAATGAATCCAACTACAACATTTTTTAAGGCTAGTCCAACAACCAGTATCCTGTGTGAAACTTTATCATGCATCATTTTCTTAGGTATCATTAGTCCCACTAGTTTCTGATAAAAGATAAAATCTCTTATCACATGTGTGTACTTATGTCTTTGGAAGTTCATGGAGCATAAAGGAACAACAACATCCCAAACTGAAAACTAAGACTATAGACTTAGCTCCACTATTTGTTTCTCTATTACCTTCAGTAACTTATTTCACCTTGTTTTCGATGTATTTCTTGCATTAAAAATCATATAAATAGGGTTTGGATGTTTTGTAATCCTTGAGAATTTGTTAAAGAATCATCTTATATTATATTTGGATGGGTTCAGACAGGTGTTTTTTCTTTATGTGTTTTGTTTCCAAATTAGATAATTATACAACTAATAATTGATAATATTTGAAATCCTCATGTCATTCTTTTTCATCCTCTAAAATAAGACTTTAATATTTTCTTGTTTCAAAAATTCTTTGAAAGGTATATTATTCTTTTTATTTTAAATGATTTATTTGGCTTGATTTTGGAGCCCACTTATGTTTTTATATTTTTCATATTAATATCATCTATAGCTTTCATATATTTTTCTCACCTAATTTTAGCCCATTTTATCACATACTAAAAATATCACATATATCACTTAATGCTTAATGATGTCTTCTCACAAATTTCACAAAATGAACACAAAAATATGTTTGGCTTACAAAAGTTACATTGAGAAAATCAATAACATCATGGAAGGTTAAAAATCTATAAAGGATGTCAGTATTATGGAAATATAATTGGGGGAATTGTGCTTTTTATTTTGCATGAGTACCTAGAGAAACTTGTAAAAGCTGGGTTGAAACAGAATAACAGACCAGAATTCTCCAAGCACAGAATATCTCCCCTATCCACAGTTTTCAGGACTCTGAAGAAGTGCACATCACAAAGCTACTCTTGACAGTTTGGACAACGTGGACTTACTCCAGCTGGCACTTGGAAGGAACCCCAAAGGGGCATCCCAAAGGGAGCGTGCAGTGCCTTTATAAGGATCCAAGTGTCCCTTCTCTGTCAGCCATCCTCTGTCATCTCTGACATGGGTTCATTGCACCTCACCTCTGGGACTCAGAAACCACGTCACCTGTGGCATGTGACAGAAACCACAACTGACTGAAAGAAATACATTTTTATAGCTGACCTTTCAAATTATGCTTGTGTTTCTTTGGAAAGGCTGCCATTCCTGTCAGAATGCTTTTCAGTAAGTCCCAGATGAGCTGGCTGATGCTAAGAAGGAAGTTACCATTCAATGTTTGATAAACAAATAAATATGAGTAAGTGATATTTCCCTCAATATTTCTCAAATTGAGTTGCTTTGCTTTAACAATCTGCTGTGGTAATCAACCTCTGCAACCACATGGGCAGCCTTGTCTGAGGCATCTCTCTTCTAGGCAGAGCAGACTCTGTGACAGATAATCATCCATAACCGCTTAGACATAAAATTGCATTTTCAAATTTTCCCTGGTTTTATTTATGTTTGTTTTAATTTCATCTATACAATTGGTTTAGGGAAGGTCCTTGGTATCCTATGTTACACTGCAATGAGAATAATATAACAATATAAAAAAACCCTTATTTGGGAATGGTTGAGAGAAGTAACATAGAAACTAAAAACTAGATAATTCAAGTAAGCCTAAAATGTTTTTCCCCCAGAGAAATTATGAATTTAGTTGTCAAAGTGCCAAATTTGAGATGAAAATGGAACATCTCAATGTAGCTGTTTAGTTATTTTAGATACAGGATTAGGTTCCAGGGAGATTGAAAACAAGGGACAAAGACTGCAGAGTTGAACTTTGAGGCTTCCATGAAATTTTGACAGCAAGGTTCAGGTAGTAATTACCAGTGAAGTTTCTTATAATATTAAATCCTTTCTTAAGAAAAATCTAGTTTCCCTGGCCAAAGGCTAGATTTCAAAATCTCTTTCCCATTCCAGCCTCCTGAGGAGCTTATGCCATAGTTCACAAATTCATAACCATCACTGCGAAATAAAGGCCAAGTATCCACACAGACACTGGAATATCTGCAGAATTTTTATGAATTTCTGTTTGCATTAACACCTCCTCTTATGACCGGAGCTTGTTTTCGTTTCCAAACACTTGTCTCAAAATCACATATCATTTATATATTTTATGTGTTTTTCCATTGACTATTAAAAAGGAATTTTCATAAGTACCTCATTGTTTACTCATGATATTTTATCACAGGGACAAAGATTTAATCTCTCATTTCATTTCTTGCTAAATACCCTATCATATGTTTACTCAATTCTTAGAGAAGGAGTAGATGTACAATTTACTTATAGTATAAGTACCTAAAACAGTATATAGGTAAGTATGTAATGGAATACATCTCTTTTAGATTTAGAATGTATGAAAATAAAATGCTAAGGGAATGAACTATGTTATTTGATATTTCTTTATAAGTTGTAACAGTTATTAATATTAAAAATCAGTGATACCAGATATATTCCAGAGTTTTATATCTAAAAGCTTTATCTTGCTCAAGAAGCCAAAATCAGATTAAAACTATTGGATTGCCCAAAATTCGAATTACATTTTTTTTCTGTACAATGGCTCTAGTAGTACTTAGTTGTCTTTGACTTTATTTGAAACAATTTTGTTAGATTGTATTGGGATAGCTGTCAGATCATTGTGCATTAAAAAAACTTGTCAAAACTGGTGAATTTTTGTGCAGCCGTTTTAATATTGAAGATGGAAGAAAATATACAATGCAACATTTTGGTGTATTACACTTTACTATTACAAGAAAGGTAGAATCACAACTGAAACACAAAAAAGGATTTGTGCAGTGTATGGAGAAGGTGCTGTGACTGATTTAACATGTCAAAAGTGGTCTGTGAAGTTTTTTGGTACTATTGACATTTTGGTCAAATTGGTATTTGTTATGGGGCTGTCTTATGCATTGGAAGATGTTTAGCAGCACCCCTGTCCTCTACCCACTAGAAGTTAATAGCAGAAGATAGCTGACATACTCAAAGTATCCAAATCAATAAAGTTATTGGTGAAAATGAAAAATGTATTTTTTATTTTACAGAAAAAATATAATGGACTTTTTGGTCAACCCAATATTTTATAGCATATTGTGGGCGAGGGAGGCCCTTGTTTGACTATTGTCATTTTTAAAGTTGATAGCCCCATTTTTGGTCTTGAAGATTCAGGACCCATGTCAGATCGTTAGGGTGATGAATTAAATTTAGATGAAAACCTTTGTAACTCTTAATATGAAAAAATAATCTATTTTTCTATCCCTTTGAAACTGGACTGGCCTTGTGACCTAATTGGATCAATAGAATGTGGCAAGGTGACCTTGTATAAACTGCTAAGGTTGCTTCTTACAAGAAATACGCTTCTGCCTTTACACATTGATATGTTCTCTTGTTAGCCAGCCACAGTGTAAGATGTCTGACAACTTTGACAGAACAATAGGGCCAAATAGGGGACCCCAAAGTATTGTAGTGGCAGTTTTGGCAGAGATCCCATGCTAAGAGTTTGACAACCAAGGCTGCTTAGGATGATGCCCCCTGGTTTGGGATCACCACTGATAATTTTATTCCTCCCTCTGCTGATAATCCAACTTACATAACCTTAGTTGAAAAAAATGTCCAGATTTTTACAAAGAATTGTAACTGGGGAAAACATAAACTCTGGAGAATATTTGTCTATTGGAAAGGATCCTAGAAGTTTCTGACTTCAAATTCATATTTTTTATTTTCTTATATGATCAAATTATTTTCTTCTGTCAGTTTATGACCATGAGAATCTGTGGGTTCAATATATTTTAGGGTACCATACTGTGTGATCTAGAAAAATAGAAGCTCAAACAATTTTGAAAAGGCAGTTCATCTCTGGCCAAGACTATGCTGGCATATGTGATATTAATTCTACATTAACATCATCCTTAAATAACAGAAACCAACTTGAGTTTAAGAAAAAGAAATGCTTGATTTTGAGGATTCAAAGCAAAAGGCCCAACTATCCCCAGGACTAGGGAAACAACTAAAATAGAAGATAGAAATACATTAGGAACTCAAAATATTTTCATTTATGGTTCTTTTTATCTACTTTATGATCATTGTTTGGTACTTTTTGTTCTTGTTCTTTATTTGTAGGAGTTATTTTTGTTTGTTTCACCAGAAAATTTGTCCAAATACTATAGTCAAATGGTACTTCAGTGTCCAAGTTTTTGACACCCCTCTTTATAAAAAGATTAGCACATATTAAAATTTAAGCTCTTAGAAACCAATTGCCTAATACTAATTTCAAATCCTGGAGCATGAAGTCTGAGGGTACTAGGTTAGGTCAGGATTTCTTGTGTAGATACTTGTGGCATGGGTGGGGCCCACTGTGCGGACACCTCCACTGGAGGTCTGCCCTTGTGAGGCATGGGGAAAGGCATAGATTTGATTGGGAAAAAAATTGGTTTGGCTAGGCAGTCTTAAGGTACCTACTACTGGTCATTATTAGTGAAGACAAGTATCTTGATTTGTCCCATAGCAGTATCTGCTTTTTACTAGCATTATTCTAATAAAATTTCTGATGCCTTTTTCATTTATCATTAAGGTTTTATTCAAAGAAAAGTGACTTATTTGATGTCTAGCTGAGAAAGCATGTAATTAAATAATACCCTTGAGCTCATTCTATTTCCAGCCTTATCATGAAATAAGAAAGAAAGGTCTCCTGAAGGAGAATTTTTAAAAAGTGCTGATACACAGCAAATGAGAGTTTTGTTTCCACTACAAGGACAGTCCTATTTCTATAAAATAAGTGAATATACTGTATGGAAGAAGTCTGGAGAAAAAAATACTTAGGCATTGTATGCTCTGTAATATAAGAATTTTTTTGTTGTCTGTTCCAAAATAGAATAGAAAGATAGATGATCTTTTATTGTCCCAGCTTCATATTATCAACAGCAGCATTTGTGTTCTCAATGAATTCATTGGTTATAAACTAAATATATACTATATTCTTAGAATTTCACAAAAAATTAAGGCTTTCAAAAGGACTCATTTTAAACTTCTAAGAAGGAATACCAGCATTAAAATAGAAAATGAAAATGAAAGATTTCAATATTAGGTAAAAATTTAAAGTTTATGTTTTTACCTTATGCCAAATAAAAACTATACTTCATTTTTTTAATTTTAGTATTCCTCATATTTTCTTACCTTTTATATATATTTAAAAGAGAATGCAAAAGTTATCACTTCTAAGGACTTTATTTATAACAAGAAGATTTAAAAAAGCACACCACAAAATTGAAAGCCATCTTTAAAAAAGACCCAGCAAGATCATATCAGTAAGCATAACAATTTTTATTTGTACAAATTATTATATCCATGGATATTTCAAAGACATAATATATTTCAAGCAGTTTTAACTTAAAAGCATAAAGACATTCAAGACACTGGAAACAAAATTTAAAAAATGCAAAAAATTAGCAAAAAACTCCAAACAAACCAAAAATATATACCTGGAGATATTTGGAAAGTAAAAGAAATAGAATTAAGGTTAGAATTGAGGGTGACCCTGATTGTACTTACCATCCTATCAAATAAATAGGTAAGTGGTTAATTAGTCATAGGAAATGGCTTAATTTATGTATTTAATAAGATAATTTACAGATCACCTACCTCAGTAAAATCAGTGAAATAGATTTCTTCCAATTTAAAAAATTAAATCATTTAAAAATGTCTTTTATAAAGCAGTGATATCTTGCAATTAGATTTTATTAGGATATTACCATAACTACCATAGTCACACAAAGTAAGTGATTAATAAGATAATATATTAGATTATTACTTAACCAATATTTACACTTATAAATGATAGATCTTGGAGAGTAACAAAAGATATAAAATACATACAACATGTTACTTAGTATAAAGTATTAGATATAAATATAGGCAGTATACAAGATTAGAAAAGACTAGCAAATAAATGCTAATATACTTAAAAATTCTGGTTCAAGGCACAGGATGATGTGCTTGCTAATTGATAGGAAGCACTTTGGAATTTGAAAGCTTTATATTGATTAGGGAAACATACTTGGCTTTCTCCAGTCCATCCTCATTTGGAAGTAAGGGCTAAAATTAGGGAAGCTGTCAGTTATTGACTGTCCTGACTGTTAGGCAGCTTTCTGAACAGCGTGTGGTTTGGCTTCCTGGATTGGTGGCTACAGATTTTGTGTCAGCTCCATTTTTATATATGGACTGAATATTGTATAATTATATATTCATTCTCTCCTTACTTAGGCAAGACATGTACATAAACATAATAAAAGTTATCATAAATATTCAAAATAACTACCTTTAACATTATAGATAAATTAGTTATTTGTTGTTCGGGTTGCTGGATTTTAAGAGATGGATATCTACTTTATGAGGAGGGAAATAAAATTAATTTTATAAATATATTGATTTGAATATATTTGAAGTTAAACATATAAAGATCACTGGAAATTACAAGAAAAGAGTGATAAGACACGTGGAGAAAATCAATAGAATCATGAAATGGTTTGCATGTTTTAGACCAAGGAAGTGAGATGAGTCAATGGAAGAACAGGTATTTAACTACTACAGTGCTAGAACTAGGGCATAAATAAATATTGAACATGCTATGTACTCTGATCATCACCCTCCTGCTCATCGATGAAAGGTAAATGAATTAATCAGAATGTATTGTCATAAAAAATTTTTATCTACCTCTGTGCGAGCTCTAAAGAAAATTTGGGAAATTGTTAGGATAAAGACAAATTAATGAGGCCATATAAAAATCACTTTAAGTTAGGAATACATGAATTACCTTGAGTAATTATGTTTGTGAGCACTTCTGGATTTTGAAAATCTGTTCTTTTTTCCCCCATATATTCTGATCAAGTTAATGTAGATATAATTGCATATGTATATTGTCTTTCCTGTTTTATTTATTGGCAATGATGTCTAAAAAAATATCCTTGGGTTGAGAAATTGAGGCTCATTCTTTTTGTTTATTCTGTAGCTTGGTCTGGGCCTAGAAAATTTACATAACCATTTTATAAATTGCCCTCTCTATGCTTTCCACCATTCAGGTTTCATCAGGAAGGCATGGCAGTAGGAATGTCAATATTTACTGTCAAGTGTTTGTTAAACCTATATGGTATTAAGTGCTCCTATGATAATTTAACATTGATATTCTGTAAGATTTAACTACTCTTTTTGGAAGCCCTACTATCATGATACATAGTACTGATCCCTGCACAAAAGTATGTGCTTATTATGTAAAAGTAGACATATGCACACATAACTCTCATAAAACATTAGAAGTGTGGAATAGCATAAGAGGGACCAAAAGTCCTGTAAGTTTCCATTGTTGACAGTGTGTGTTTTCACTCAGAGTAAAATATTTCATGGGTCAAAGATGGCTCTTTGGAGGGGGTAAGACAACTGAAAGCAGAAGGATAGAATAAATTTTCATTTGAGAGAATAGGGGAAGGGCCTCAGGGAGAATTTGTTTTAGAAGGAACCATGTAATTAAAACATAGAAGGTAGAAACTTGTTTGGCAGGAATTTAGATTTTTCTGGGGTACCATGATAATACACTTGAAAAGATAAAGATGGAAATCTGAATGCCCTAAAAAAGACCTGCTAGTTTCTGAACTATTGCAGTGACTTGAATTTTACAAGCTTTTCTGTATAGGAAGAGATTTACATGATGCCCACCCTCTACTTATCCAAGGTTTAAATTGGGGACAATAAAGCAAGTGCACAGAAAAATGTGCATCAGGTAGGTCATCTTACATGGTCTAAGAAACACATTTTATCAATTAAATAAATCCATACTTTTGCTGTACCAAAACAACTGGAAACTAATGCCTTCCTATTTAAGATTTAAAGTAAAATGAAAAATCCTGTTTTCTATAGTGCAACTTTCTAACTTGATGGATTTAATACTTCTTTTAAAATTTTCCTTGTTTCATAGTAAAACCTGAAAAAAAACCCACAAAATGTTTCTGATCTTTGATGATCAGGTTCCATGCATCATCTCATCCCTAAAAGGCAATTGGTAGAAAGAGCTTCCTGCTGTTAAGAAATAATTATGTCTCTGGAGATATTGTAGTAAAGGTAGGGTTGTTTAGAATTATTTGGTAGGTTCTCATTCTGGTTGAGTCATCATTATGGGACCAAAATATAACTACAAATAATGATTGTTTCAGAAAGAGATCAGGTAATGGCCAGCTTCTATTCAACTTGCAGTTTTCATTTCTCATTTTACAACAAAATTTTAGTGAAAAGAGAATAAAAGAAAACAGTGTGGTTTTACATTTTTACATTTTAAATGCAATGTGAAAATTGTAAACCTTCTTAATGAGATTTTTTTAAACTGGTCATAGGGCTCCAAAAGCAAGGATGTACATACACAAAGATGCATCTGGTCTGGAGTGTGTTACGAGGGACAAGAATATTTGCAACTCTGGAATATAAGACTGTCCAAATTGTTCCTTCCTTAACATTTCATGTTACAACTATAATTGAGAAAAATAACATTAACATTTTGACTAAAGAGCACCAGCTCCTTGCCTTTCATTGGCTCTGAATGACTTTGCTTCCTTTCATAGTCCCCTTGTTTACTTTGAAGCCATCCTACCAAGTCTCCACGTTCCATATATTATGGCTAATGTTTCTGTCTGGAAAATATTGAATCTTTGCTTATCTTACTCCATTTTCATTAGCTATGCATCAGTGTGGAGACAGTGTAGCCGAGGATGTCAACAGTTCAGAGGACATGGTATCAGTGGTCCAAGGAGAAATCTTTCATGTAGATATATGGACAGGGTCAACCCACCTGATGCTCTCCTTCTCCCTTCTCTCTATTTAATTAAGTTTTCTACCCTCTTGATTATTTCTCCTAATACCACCTGCTCTGGAACTTCTGAGATTAAAATTGAGCTTATTTGATAGATGTTCATTTTTTTCCTAACTTAATAATATGAAGAAACTTGCCTTGCTCATACCCAATAAATTATTTTTCTTTTGTTTTTGTATTATGTCTATCAAGCTATACTTTGTAACTCAATTACCTCATATTAAAATTCATATTTTTAGAGAATGAATGCCCACATATTTTTATACTCCATATGATTTGATTTTATTGTAGTAAAATTTGCCACTTAAATTATTTTTAAGCATACAACACGATATTTTAAAGAATTGTTGATCATGATGATATTGTCAGCAGGTGTCAAATGAAGAATATTAAGCAAATAAGTGGCTTGGTTTTTCTGCAGTTTTTAAAAATTATGTGCACTTTTTTCTTATCATTACCAAAATCTTATGGCATATACAAGTAGGTGTGACTATTCTATATTTGCTTATGGTTGTGAGTTTCTGTCAAGTTAGGGATATATGCTTTCTTTAGTTCTGTTTTAGCTTTCAGAGCTGCTGTCTCCTAAACTCCAGCTGTGGAGGTAGTGTCTTTTCATAAGGGAATGGGGAATGACTTGCTTCAAATGTTGATAGCACTCTACCTTCTGGTATCCATGGGGAATGTTGATAAAGCTATAAAAATTAATTAGAATAAAGTGATTAATTAACCATCTTTAGGTTCAGAAGCAATGCCTGTTTTAATTCTGGCATTTACTAGCTCTGTGACATTTGACATGCTACTATTTTAGCTGCCTAAATTCTTTCATTTGCAAAATGAGCATAATTATGATGGGTCTTACTTTATAAAGAAGATAATTAATCTCTACCAGTTTTATAATTATGCCTACCAATAATGCTACATTTCTCTGACATTCAATTTTGTACTCTTTCTAGATGGCTATTTCATTTTTCTATTTCTCTCCTCAAACACCTACTACCTTTCCTTATCCACAGACTCAATTGTTGATACACGTCCCACTTTGCTAAGAAAGAAAACATGAGAACATTTCAGCAAGCTGCCAACATCACATATGCCCCCACTTGCTTGTATCTGTGCTCCAGTACTCTGCCTTCTCTCCTCTAAATATGTATGAGTACTCTGCTCTTAAAAGATGCCAACTGCTTAATACATCCATTCTGTCTCCTTCATTCAAGTATATCATCCCAGACTTCTCCCTTCTTTTTGCATAATCATGTATTTATTTCTCCCCTCTCCACTGTAACATTTCCATCAGTAAACACAGAGGCTATATTCCTTGTACCTTAATAAAAACCTCTCCTGACCCACTGTGACCCTCCAGTTATGTCCCTGTTTCCTTCCCTTTTCTTCTTAACAGAGTTTTCTACAGTTCCTGTCTCCATAAATCATCTCTTATTTGGTAAGCCTCTCAACCAAAATTGATTTTTTAAAGTCAGCAATAACCTTTGCTTTGCTAAATTCCCTTGGTCAATTTCTCCTTCTTGAAATATTTATTCACAAGCATTCTTTATTCTGCATCATTCTTTATTCTGCATCCTCTGTTTTTTCCACTGGCTACCTTTGATGAGTGTTTTGCTGATTCCTCTTTATCTTCATGTCCTCCAAACACCGAGTGACTGGGTCTCAATATTTAGTCCCTTTTCCCTTTTGCTCTCATCCAGTGTTATAGTTCATAAAGTATCACCTATTTATTAACAACTCCCAGATTTATATCTTCAACCTTGACCTCCCCCTGAAATCCAGGCTTGTATCTGCAGTTGCTTACTTGCTGTTACTTACTGGCTACTTAACTGGTATCTCAAACTTAACACATCAAAAAAATAAACTTCTGATAGTCTCACTTTAATCTTTCCCATCTCAATGAATTATAGCTCCCTCCTTCCAGGTGCTCAGGTTAAATGCTTCAACTCCACTTCTTCCTTCACATCTGATACCCAAACCTTCAGCAGAATCTTACTGACTCTGCCTTTTTCCCAGTAAGACCATTTCTCAACACTCTCATCAGCCCTACAGTCATAAGGCCACTGGTCTAAGCCATAATCGGCCCTCAGATGAGTTACCACAATGACTTCCTGTCTGATCTCCCTGCTTCTCTTCTCTCTTCAATCATTCTCATCAAGAGAACCAAAGTGTATTTCAGTAGATGTATGTTATTTTCTGCTGAAATCACTTTAGAGACCCTTCATCTCCCTCTGAGTGGCAACCAGAGTCCTTACAAATATCTCAAATATTGTGGGATCTGATACTTTTTTGCCATTCTCTTCACCATTTAAACTCTTCCCTAAAATTCCTTCCCTTAGGCCACACTGTCTTTCTAGCTACTCCCAAACATGTCGTTCATTCTTCCTCCAAGAGATTTGTCCTGCTGTTCCTTGTATCTTGGATGGTCTTCTCCAGATACATGCATTGCTCAATCTATTGTCTACTTTAGATTTTTATTTAAATATACTTTTCTAAGGGAGACTTGCTCTGACTATCCAATCTATAACAGCACTTCCCCCAACCTCACCCCTTCTATTACCTTTCCCTGTATTTTAAAAGTAACATCTCTCTCCATATAACATTTTGTATTATAATAAATTGTTATGTTTATTTTTTGACTTTCTTCTCTCCCCATCCCATCAGCATATAAGACTCATGAGGGTATAAACTTCATACTTTAAAAAATATTATATTGCCAGAATTTAAAAGTATATGGAACATTGTAGTTACACATTTATGTCATCTGACTTAATCAATACCCATCTCAAGGAGTTGTTGACAAATTAAAGGATATAATATATGTAATCTTTGAGCACATTTAGTATACAGCAGAACCTCAGTAAATGCTTTCTGTTATTAAGGAAATGAATCTATTTTTAAAAGAATTTGCCCTGGCTGGCATAGCTCAATGGATTGAGCATGGGCTGCGAACCAAAGCATCGCAGATTCGATTCCCAGTCAGGGCACATGCTTGGGTTGCAGGCCACGGCCCCCAGCAACCGCACACTGATGTTTCTCTCTCTCTCTCTTTCTTCCTCCCTTCCCTCTCTAAAAATAAATAAATAAAATCTTTTTAAAATATTTATTTATTTATTTATTTATAGAGAGGGGAAGGCAGGGAGAAAGAGCGGGAGAGAAACATCAATGTGTGGTTGCCTCTCAAATGCCCCCTACTAAGGACCTTACCCACAACCCAGGCATGTGGCCCAACTGGGAATTAACCCAGTGACCCTTTGGCTCACAGGCTGGCACCCAATCTACTGAGCCATACTAGTCAGGGCTAAATCTGTTTATTATACTCAGCAATGTGTAGTAAAATTATTAAACATGGATGAAGAGGAAATTCTCCAACTGAACAGTAGTTGTTACTTCTGCAATAGAAGAGATAAAAATGGAATTATGGTGTGATACAAAGGACACAGAAAAAGTAAATATTATCAAAGATATAGATTTACAGATATGTATCAGATTGATACAGTGATAAAGAGAATATATCACTTTTCCAAATGCATATGAATTTTTAAAAATGATTATAGGGTAAAATAATTTTTGTGAAATGAAATCCCATCATTCTATGATCACAAAACAATTAAACTGAAAATTGTCAATAAAATAAAACATAATAAAAAATAAAGTTTCTTCTAACAGAAAGTTAAAGAAAACTTTGTATTAAAAAATCATTTGGGTAAGAAGAGAAATACAAATCTAAAAATCCCCAAGAAAGTAGTTATAATGTTCATTTTTTTTAATATACAGAAGACACAGGTTATTTCTGAAGCATAGGCAATAATAAAAATCTCTTCAAAGCTTATGTTTTTTTCTGGTATCTTGTAAATTCAATTCCTAAATGGCCATAAACTCTAACCTTTGTCTCTTTAACTCTTACTGCATAAAACCCATTTATATGTCTCACTTCTTATTTATTATAATTATTTACATACATACATAAACAGTATCAAGAAGAAAAAAGATATATTTGTTAGTATGTATGTTAGTTTGTTTTCAAGGGTTCTTTCCTAACATTTTAAAGTCATATTTAAATATTGCCGAGAGGAATCTTGATATCTCTGACTTCTTTCTACATTCTTACCTATTATTCTTTATCCAGGTTTCACCTTTCAAATGATTTCGGATTGGAGTCCTTATCCAGTCCTTTCATTGTAAATCTAAGTAGTCATCTTCATTTATCTGCTGAGTCACGGTAAAAACTTTTAATTTTTTCATTTGTACTTGAATAGTTAATTGCTGCTGTGTGTTTTTTGTACTGTTAGAATTTTTTAAAGATTATGATTTTCCTAAGTACAATGACAATCACTACCTTATGAATACAAAAAATTAATAGTATAATTTTTAATCCACTCTCTACTGATAGTGTTGAATATTGATATTAACATGTCTTTACTTGTAATGACAACCCATTGAGTTGGAACTAGAACTGCAATGGTATCAGAGTAATGTCCATGGTTCTTGTTGACTTTAGAATCTTGCCTACATTACTCTAATATATCTGAAACTCATTTTACATCCACCTATGAAATTATTTTAAAGAGTGACATCTAATATCTTTTATAGTAATTACCTCATTGAATATTTCAGTTATGTATTAAAACATAATTTCTTGGATGCCATTATCTTTACATAGAGTTCTAATATACAGACTGAAAATGTAAAAATGTAAAAAAAAACAAAAACAAAACAAAACCCTGCAATTTATCTATGTCATTATTTCCAGCATCTTTTAAATGCTAATTTTGGGGGAGAGGATTCTATAAACATCACTGCCACAGCCTTTTCTTTTATAATTATAGTGTTTAAACTTTTGCTTGTATTCAGTATTTCCAGAGCAAAAATTTTTATTTGTTCCTAGGACTACTCATTCAGGTTTACTGAATGCAAAGAGAAACACTTCCTCTCTGTTATGCTTTAGTGGACACAGTTTGGCCAATGTTTTTCCACAAGCTTCAACTTATTCCTAAAATAATCAGGCTCTCTCTAGGCAGGCAAAAGCTAGTAAATCAACTCTAGTGTTAATCAATAAAAGCAATCAGCCTCTGAAGCAAAACCTGTCTATTATAATATGTAACAGCTCACTTCTGGGTGGACTTTAAAACACGGCTTAAGGAGTAAACACCGAGTTGTCTGCTGCACTATTTGTTCCACTTTACTCCAAGTTAAACCAGAATTCTGGATGAGACTACAGCTTAAACAGATTCTTTCAGAGTATGTGTGTTGTTGAGGGAAAGAAAAAAAAAAACAAAAGAATGTAAGAAGCAATGGAAGTTGGTGTGAAAAATTATCTCCAATGCGATGTATGAATGAAAATAATCTCTGCTGTAAAATTCCAAATATGACTTTGTCTGTGATATGTTTGTTTCTGGTTTATATACCATTCAAAGTTTTTGTCTAATGTCCTTGTCAGTTTCTTCTGTGCAATTTTTAACCCAGCAATCAACTGTAGATTTAATGATATAATTCTGTTTTTTAAAAATTATTTGGTTGAGTTTTCTGGACTTTATGTTTTGATGACATAGGTTTTCAAATTAATTGATAACATAAGGTGCTTAAAATAGCAAAAAACCTAAAACATTAAATAAAGCGAATATTTTAAGAATTGATGGAATTGAATAACTAAAGATATTAAGTTAAAAAATTAATGAAATAGTTACATTAAGTAAATTGTTAAGTGAGGTTTCAAAGAGATATGTTTTGGGAATTGTTACCAATTCCCAAATAAAACCAAAAATAGTAAAACCTACACTGAACTCCTATAATAAAGAATGATGGAAAGTGTAGCTGGGACATATATTATTTTTATCAGTTTTTTTAAAGCAATACTTTTGTTATTAAAAGAAATGTAATTTTTTAAGGTTTTTTAAAAAAGATTTTATTTATTTTTAGAGAGAGGGAAAGGGAGAAAAACATCAATATGTGGTTGCGTCTCATGCGCAAACCTGGCTTGCAACCCAGGCATGTGCCCTGACTGGGAATCTAACCTATGACCCTTTGGTTCACAGGCCAGCACTCAATCCACTGAGCCATACCAGCCAGGGCAGAAATGTAATTATTTTTACCAATTCTGGATAAAATGAGCTTTTCTAATTCTACTAAATAGAAAATATTAATGAAAAGTGATTTATAAATTTAGAGTACTGTATTTTGATGGGCATAATGCATACTTTTTTGCCCAAAAGTTGGTGGGAAAATAAGAATGTGCATTATATATGGGTATAATGATTAGATACCATGATTAGATACAATGATAATAATCCCATGTATAATACACACAAAAACATGGATGTACATTATACATGGCAAAATATGGGTTTATAATAAATGATAAATACTTATGATTATTTTATCAGAAATTTCTGTTAACACTTACTTTATAAAAATGTTATAAAGTAGCCCTGGCTGGTGTAGCTCAGTGGATTGAGCACAGGCTGTGAACCAAAGTGTCGCAGGTTTGACTCCTAGTCAGGGTACATGCCTGGGTTTCAGGCCATGAACCCCAGCAACTGCACATTGATGTTTCTCTCTCTCTCTCTCTCTCTCCCTCCCTTCCTCTCTAAAAATAAATAAATAAAATCTTTAAAAAAAGTCATAAACTAATAGGCAGAGATTTCTAAATATTAAATCTCTAAATATAGCTAAGCCAACATGGAATAATAAAAATAATAATAACTGTGGCAAATTCATTTAACAACACTCCCTGCTATTCATTATATATAACTAGTATATATTTTTCACATGTAGGTCAATAGTGTATGTAGTGAATCTGTGAATAGCTCTCTTATATTTGAGAAACAATATAAAAAATTTAAGTTAGGGCTTATTTGGCAATGTTCCCGCATCTGAGCTTCACTAGAACTGCAGAATATTTCAGACTAAAGTATTTATATGAACCACAGTCAGCTAGGGGAACAGGGAGATGTAACTTCTGTGGTGACCCCCTTATATTTTTAGTGGCTGAAACAACAGGCTGAAACACTGGGTGCAGCGACACACTCATTTTGATCTGCATGGTTGGCCAGGCAAATGAGAGCCAGGATAGCAGGGCTCACCCACTGGGAACTCATTACTAGCCTCGTTATGGATTTAGGCCAGAGTTAAGCTGCTAAACTGTGTTACCTTCAACCAGCAAGGAAACTGGAGTATCTGGGGCAAAATCCTGTGTGGGACATGTCGGTTTAAGGCCTGATCATTGCTAAAGCTAGAGTTGTTTTGGAATTAATTTTTCAGTTACTATAATATTCCTCAAGTAAGAATTTTTAAATCACTTATTCTTGTAATCAAATATATGTAAAATTTGATGCCCTGTATATAGAGACTTTCATGTTCAACTTTTAACAATTGATATTTATTTATTTTCCAAGAGATTCATTTATTGGCTCTTTGTCCACTGTACTTGTATATGACAGCCTCCAGGATTCTAGAAAAATGGTCTGTAAACATGTTCCTCCAGAGAAACTAAAGTGTTTACAAGTCAGATCACCAAGTGTGTGTTTAATGATTTTATGCTTATCAAAAACAAGCTCTTTTAAAATGTAATGTTAAGGCATGTTCATTTACTCCTTAATGTCACAAAAAGCCTTTTTTGAAATAAGGCTAATGGAGCTTCATTCTCAATTTCTACTAAAGAGATTGTAAACTTGCACTAAACAATATCACTTTAGCTTTTTCTGGCAATCCCCATAGGTTAAAAAATAGGCTCAAATAATAGTCTAATCATAATCATTTTCCTTACTAAAGTTCTTTCTTTTTGCACATTTATCTAGAACAGCTATATATAGATCATTTATTTACTGAAACTTAAGACTCAGTGGCGGCTTTCCACATCAATTGGACAATCAGCATCCAAGGTCACAGCTTAATTACAAGACTTGAATTTCTATCATGAGACCAATAATTTTATGTTGACTGTTAAACTCTCCAAAAATAACCTGTCTTTTCTGTCCCAGCCAATGAGTTAGTTATTTAAGATCTCAACTTGCTAAACTGACTGATGAACCCTAGGGGCTTCTTCAAAGTCTGTAATAAAAGTGTTCATAACCAGGCTTCAAACCTCTAAAAGGAGTGTGAAATGCCTGTAAATGATGATAAATCTCAGTGTGTGCAATATGACTAATTTACAGTGACAAAACACAGTCTTCCAAGGCTGAGTATGTCATGTACTGAAAAATCAAAGCCCTCAAAACTCTGGTGTGTGAAATAGAAATTTAACAAAGGTCTAAATAATGCAAATCCCCCTGGAACTTGTGAAAATTATTTACTTCTTTAATTTTTATTGCTTGTTTTTGCATCAGCAAATAAAGATACTTAAGTAAACTTTGTAGAATTTGCTAACACTTTCATATCAATTCTGTTAGAAATGTCTTCCCAAATTTCTTAAGTTGAATATTCTGATATCCATATTCTTTATATATAATATTATTTAATTTCTACAGTTTCCTTTCTTTCATATATAGCTGGGATAACTTCAACATAAATTATAAACAAAAAAGAAGATCTACGAGAAAAGAAAACTAGTTGTAGTGTTCAGTCCATGTTTTATAATGATCTATTTTCTGGTTGAAGAAATTTAAGTAAAATGAAAATGAACCCTAAAGAAAATACAATTGAAAAATAATGAAAATACAATTTCTTCTGAATATTTTTGTCTTGATATAGTAACTGTGTTAAATGGATTAGAATTAGTATATTTAGGATATGATGAAGATTGGTTCAAGTTAGTGGATTGAGTATTGTGGTAGGCAGCTTTCTCTTCTCTCTCCAAGTTGTAAAACACACAATGACCCAAATTTCATGAGGCATCTCGGAAAATTCAAGTGCATTGGATAATATTGAAGAAGTTAACCAAGTATCAAAAATTTATAGAGCAAGTACACTGAAAAAAGTGTGACTGATTTCAAATATTCAAAAATTAGAAGTTATGTCTCCACAAAAAGGAAGGTAACTATTTTCTAGGAATGCTGTGATGAACTACCCTAATCTTATGGGCTTAAACTACAGAAATTAATTCTCCCATAGTTCTGGTTCCAAAAATCCAAAATCACGGTATTGGCAGGGCTGTACTCCCTACAAAGACTCTAGGGTAGATTCAATTTTGTGTCTCTTCCACCTTCTGGTGACCTTCCATGGGAGTCATATTATTCTCAGCTGCTGCCTCTCTGTCTTCACATTGTCTTCTAAGTGTAACTAGGTCTTCTCTTCTGTCTCTCCCTTAAAAAAGATACTTGTCATTGGATTTTGTGCCCACCCAAATAATTTAAAACAGTGGCTTCCAACATTTTTCATCTCATGGCACAAAATTACTCAAATTTTGCAGCACACCAAAAAATATATTTTTTGCTGATCTGACAAAAGAATGGATATAATTTTACTCATTCACATTGGATGGCTATTGTTGGGTTGGCTGTTGTCTTTTCCTTAGTTGACAACCTAAGAGAAAAGAGGTCAGTGCTCCTGACTAAACAGTCAGGCATGATTTAAACATTATCGCAGCACACTAGTTGTAAGTCACTGATTTAGAATGATCTCCTCATCTCAGATTTACCTTAATTACACCTTTAAACATATTTTACCAAATAAGATAATAGTCACAGATTCCAGGGATTATGAGTTAGATACATCTTTCAGGGGGCCACTATTCAGCCCCCTACAGTAACTAACAGTACTGTATTAGGACTATTCACACAAAATTATAAATCCTTTCCCACTTCCAAACTTTCCTCAGAACTGGATATAACGACAGAATGTTTATTCTTTAAGTCATGAGAAACAATTTCAGGTTTGTGGTTATGAGAGTCAAGGACAGGTTCATGATGCGTGGGTCACCAGCCAGCACTGACCACAGAACGCTGCGGATGGCTCGCCGAAAACACCCGAGAAAAAACATGCACAGAGACAAACTAGTTTCACTGGGGAAGTAGGGACAAAATGGCCACCCCCCCTAGAGGGGAGCGTGCCGATTTACCATCCATACCTGCTTTTATTGGGCTCATTTTGCATAATAATTCAGGTAATGTACAGTACTTATCAGGGGGAAGTAAGGAACCATAGAAAACAAGGAACTCTGCTGGTCTATTTTGAGTCAGGGTCAAAGAGCTGTAAGACTTTGAGGAACAAACTAACTTCCTCCTTGGACCCTTCTCATTCAACTGAGAACATTCTAAACAAAGAAGGTTTCACGGTAATTTACATATTCTTTCTTAGGCCTGATCACCCAGGGAATCTGCCCCTTTTCAGCACAGAGCTGCACCACCCTGTCATTGTTTCAGGCTTAGGTGGAGCAAGGGAACTAAGGCAACCAAGAGATAAGGAGTTTTTCTCCCAGACGATGAGAACTCAGGCTATGTCAAAGCCGAGGAGCGAGGGTCCATCACCCCCTTTTGCTGCAGCCCCCCAAGTCCTTCTTTTGGGGGGCCTCCCAAAGTGATCGTGCCTGTCTTAGGTCACTCACCCCTTGGGGAATCTTACCCATCTTTGGCTAACCGACCAAGCTTTTTGGGGTTCAGTTATGAATAAAGCAGCAGAAGCAGCATTCCTGCCAGGGAGATAAGCTTTTGTCTCCTTGCTGGCTCACGGTTCCAAGGGTGTTCCCTTAGCCTTAGCCTAGGCAGGGCTTTCAGCTTCTGATACCAGTCAGGGAAGTTCCCAACAGGTTCACAGCTTTGACTATGTCCAGTAGGCATGGTAAGATTAAGATCCTAAGTGATCTAATAATAAAGCACACTTTTCAGTAGTGAACTCACAGTCATGGGAGGTAAAATGGATTATACCATCTTCAGCTATATTTCTGTTTCAGCCCTTCACGTATGCATATACTAGCCCCAATAACAGCTAGTAAAGGAAAACTATATTATAAACCATTAAGCATCTACCTTCAGGTTAAATAAACTCTATGAGATGTGCACACATCTTAGAATTGCCAAAATTTAAGAACAGGGGACAGCATAATATAGCAATAATAAAACAAACAACTAACAAACCATGCCATACCACAAAACAAAGATTTGGTAGTGAAAACAGAAAGAAAATGACCTTGGAATACACATCATCAATGACCTCAGCAAAAAGTAAAACTAAACCTCCACCATTAATATTTATAAAACCTAGGTTAAAAAATGAAAAACAAACAGCTGTTTGAAGCCATCAGAAAACATCACCACCAGCCCAAAATCAAGGGGTTGAGATTGCAGAGAACAGATAAGGACAATGAAGAAGTCTCAGATTCACCAGTGCTGTTACTCCTTGAACACTTTGACCATTTGTTGACTCCTGGAAAATATTAGAGTTTGAAGAAAAAGTAGTAATCTAGATCCTCCTGAGTGCTTGCTGGGCCAGGGATAAAATAAACACAGTTTTAGCACTTTCCAAGCTGCCAGGATGTGAGAGGTTATAATCATGAAGAAAATGTAAGAAAGAACTATAAAAACATTCATGAAACTATTATTTTATAAGCAATATGCCCATAAAGCACTGGACAAGCCCCAAAAGGCTAGTGTAGAGTACAAGAAGCAGGGAAACGAAGCAGAAAGCAGCTGTCCTGTGGCTAAAAAGTTAATCAGAAAATTCTGTAACATTGAGGTACTGTGCGTACACTCTATTGGTTCTGTTTCTCTGGAGAATCCTGACTAATACAGTATTCAACTCTTGTTAGCCTGGTATTGAGGGGAGCATGTGCTTCGTCTTTCTAATTTTGCCTTAGTCTTAGACAAGCACCAAATCCCTGAGTCTCAGCTATTACTCTTTTTGGTGCCCCTGCCCCTCCCTGGTTTTATTTTTGAGTCCACTTGGCATTTCTACCTCTCCTCCAGGACAGTTTTTTTTTTTTTAATTTTTCCTGTTCCTGTCCTTCAAGCATAGTACACTTAGTACTTCAGCACCCAATGATGACAATGGTTGTTGTTTTTACATCCACATATGGGACTTTTATTCCAATGGGAGAGACTGGAGAAAAACATGTGGCTTGCTCACTGTTCACATCACAGCTGCCATTCTCCTTTGCTTGTTGACAACATAGAGGATATCTTTTACAACTTTATCCAATAATTTCCATGAGCATTCAGTGGGGTTCAAGGAAAAAACACTGGAGAGAGTATGGATGCCCTAATTTCTGCGCCCCCCCCCCCCTGGGGCTTTACTCATCTGTTCCAATGTGCTCCCAATGCCCTACAATTCTCAAGCTGTGCTAACTGTACTCTTCCCAGTATCCCACTGTCTCATAAAACCATTGCTCATGTCCAGGCTTTCCCTGCCCACAATTTTTCAGTTTGATGCATTGCAACCTCAAGGAGTGTGGTTAATTTGTAGTTTGTCTGGCTTTTTAAATTTTTCCCCCATAAGGCTGGGAGCAACACACTTTCTAGGTGTTTCATCCCTGAGCAGATATCACAATTCAAGAGTATATTATTTTTAATCTAATAGCATTCTTTTCTCCTCTTTTGCTTTTCCTCAGGTGAATACAAAATTTTTTTTTTTAAATATGTTTTACTGATTGTGGTGTTACAGTTGTTCCACTTTTTCCCCTTTTATTCCCCTCCACCTTGCACTCCCCTTCCAAGCATCATTCCCCCACCTTAGTTCATATCCATGGGTCATACATATAAGTTCTTTGGCTTCTCCATACTAATCTTAACCTCCCCCTGTCTATTTTGTACTTACCATTTATTCTTCTTATTACCTATATCTTTTCCCCTATTCTCTCCCTCCCATTCCCCACTCATAACCCTCTATGTGATCTCCATTTCTGTGATTCTGTTTCTGTTCTAGTTGTTTGCTTAGGTCATTTTTGTTTTAGTTTTTGTGTTTTTTTAGGTTTGGTTGTTGATAGTTGGGAGTTTGTTGTCATTTTACTGTTTGCATTTTTTATCTTTTTCTTAGATAAGTCCTAATAACATTTCATATAATAAGGGCTTGGTGATGAACTCCTTTAACTTGACCTTATCTGGGAAGCATTTTATCTGCCCTCGCATCCTAAATGATAGCTTTGCTGGATAGAGTAATCTTGGATGTAGGTTCTTGCCTTTCATGACTTTGAATATTTCTTTAGAGCTCCTTCTTGCATGCAAGATTTCTTTTGAGAAATCAGCTGATAGTCTTATGGGAACTCCTTTGTAGGTAACTGTGTTCTTTTCTCTTGCTGCTTTTAAGATTCTCTCCTTATTTTTAATCTTGAGTAATACAATTATGATGTGCCTTGGTGTGTGCTTCATTGGTCCAACTTCTTTGGGACTCTCTGAGCTTCCTGGACTTCCTGGAGTCTATTTCCTTTGCCAGATTGGGGAAGTTCTCCTTCATTATTTGCTCAAATAAGTTTTGAATTTCTTGCTCTTCCTCTGCTCCTTCCGGCAATCCTATGATTTGGATGTTGGAACATTTAAAGTTGTCCTGGAGGTTCCTAAGCCTCTCCTCATTATTTTGAATTCTTGTTTCTTCATTTTGCTCTGGTTGAATGTTTATTTCTTCCTTCTGGCCCAAACCATTGATTTGAGTCCTGGTTTCCTGTCACTGTTGGTTCCCTGTTCCTTTATTTCACTTTGCATAGCTTTTTCCTTTATTTTTTGACCGCATTCAACCATTTCTATGAGCATCCCAATTACCAGTGTTTTGAACTCTGTACCTAATAGGTTGGCTAGCTCTTTGTTGCTAAGATATATTTTTCTGGAGCTTTGATCTGTTCTTGGATTTGGGTCATTTTTTTTTTTTTTTTGCCTCAGTGCACCTGCTATGTAGTAAGGGGTAGAGCCTTAGGTATTTGGCAGGTCGGGGCAACCCACATAGCTGTGTTATGACACTATATGTGGTGGAGGGGTCTGAGAAGGAACAGTGCCACTTGCTCCATTCTCTGCTGACTTTCAGTCACTTCCCCAACTACCCACAAGCAAATTGGGCCCTTCTGGTACTGCTTCCTGTGTGGGTGGATTTGTGTGCATTCTAGGACCCTGTGGGTCTCTCTAATGAACTCCTGTGAGGCTGGGAGTTTCCCCTGGCACCACAACTCCCACAGGTTTTGAGGCTTTATTTCACCACATTGGAACCCTGGGCTTCACAGTTTGTCTTGCTCCCCAGTTGTTTCTCCCAGTTTATCTATATAAAAATGTGGGACCACCAGGTCCATGAGCTGCCACCTTGCCACACATACCCTTGGCCCTGGTGTCCCATCTCCACCCCTCCTACCTGTCTGGATGAATGTTTCTTCTTTAACTCCTTGGTTATCGGACTTCAATACAGTTTGCTTTTCTGACAATTCTGGTTGTTTTGTTTTTAACTTTGTTGTTGTCCTTCTTTTGGTTGTTTGAGGAGGTCCAGTGTATGCACCTATGCCTCCATCTTGTTCAGAAGTTCCCCCATAAATCCTTTAAAATTAGTGTGTCTGGTAATAAATTATATTCATAGTAATTCCCCTTCATCACTTTCAATATCTTATTTCAGTATCTTCTGGACCCCTTTTTGCTCTCTATGATCATATATTACTCCTTCATAGGTAATTCATTTATTTTGCTGACATCTTGGAGATAACTTTTTTATTTGCTAAATCAGTAATTTTAATACTATGTGTCTTAGTATGGATTAGCTCTTGTTTATCTTGTATGAGACATGTTATGATTTTGTTCTTGGTTAGGTGGGTAACATATTTTAAATCAGTTCTGAAAAAATTGTTGATATTATTTTATTAAATATATTCTTCTTTAATTGTCTCTAAATTTCTAAATTGATTTTTAGGAGTCTAATAGAACTTCATTTATCCTCTATACTTAAAATTCCATTTCACATTTGAATCTTTTAATTTCTTTGCAAAATTATATATTTCTGGGTATATGTATTTGAGACTTTTCATTTCATTTGTCTAGTTTAAATTTAATTCTCCATTAATTGTATTTCTTATTTCAAAGACTATGATTTTTGCAATCCTTAAGATTGGGAATTCTTATTTAGCCTTATCAAAATAATATAGCTATTTATATTTTATAATGTCTTCTTTTTCACTTTTGTATTATTCTCTTTAGTCTTCTATCAATTTTTACCTCATGATCACAAGATGGTTGTTCCATAGCCAGTTTCATTGTTCTAGCTGAGAATAAGATAAACTAAATTCCAAAATCTTCACTTTTATCTTCTCAAAAAGCTATCTTAGCATTTCTACCCATTTGTGGCTTAAAGACTAATAGTGGATAAAGGAGGTGTGATCCATACTAGTAAGCTTTCTGAGAAAGAAAAATTTGGAAAAATCAAAATCTATGCCAACACATATTCCCCAGACTCCAACTACTGAATGTTTACAGATGAAGGTCTAGACTTTATTAGATGTTTTATTTATAGAATAGACAGTTCTAAACATATGGAGGTAAATACCTGTCTCAGTTTTTCAGTAATTTTACAGAACATAGTAGAAATATGTATTCTCAAAAATTCTAGGCACAAATGTAAGTGAAACAAAGAGAAATTGGGTTCAGAAAAGTTGATAGTATAATTTTAACATATCAATAATTTAACCACAATTAATTGACTAACTTTATATATAAAGCAATACACAGATTACTAATAGTATAATTATAATTAATAGTAGATGAATCATAACATTTCTATTAGGAATAAAAGTTCTCCATAGAGTTACTCTATGAGTTATTACTTGTTAACATTATCAATGGCAGAGTAAGCTTTTCTTGCATTCAGCAAATTTTGATATTTCTAAAAGTGAACATATGTACTAAAATTTTAGTACAGATGCTCCTTCACTTAGTATGGGGCTACATCCTGACAAATCAGTGCAAGTTCAAAATATTGTCAAAAATGTACTTAATACACCTAATCTACCAAACATTATGGTTTGGCCTAGCCTATCTCAAATGTGCCCAGAACAGTAATAGCCTTCATTTTCTTCTTACTAGAAGTAGAAGATATAAATAGACATAATGTAATGCAAAAACACAAAATAATATCCAAAAAATGCTGGCAACACAGTATACTGTAGAGTATTGGTTGTTTACTCTCACGATCACGTGGCTGACTGGGAGCTGCTTTGGCTTAGCATCATCACAAGATGGTGTCATATTGAACATCACTAGCCTGGGAAAAGATCAAAATTCAAAGTATAGTTTCTAGTGAATGCTTATCACTTTGACACCATTATAATGTTGAGAAATTGTAATTTGAACCATTGTAAATTGGGACCATCTGTATAAAGAATACAGTATCAATAAACAATTGAAATATAATATCCTCTATTTTAACAAGTTTTACAAAAGCTATTCATTTGGTATGTATATTTTGTAGAGAAAAAAAGAATAGGTATAGTAGTTCCCCCTTATCCACTGGGGTATGGTCCACACCCCCCCAAGTGTATGCTTAAAACTACAGGTAATACCAAGTCATATATATATGTGTGTGTATTATATATACATATATATATATATGTACACATGTATGTGTGTATTTATATATATATATATGCTATATGTGTATACATATATATGTGCTTTGTTTTTTCCCTGTACATGCCTATGATAAGGTCTAATTTATATATTAGACAATTTCACAGATAGATTCATTCTTACATGAGATCTTAGCAACCTCAGCATATGATTTTTTCTTTCCTTATTAAGTTGAAAACTTTCACCTTTTCACTTACAGAAAGCATTTCAGAGCTTCTCTTAGGCATATCCAAAATGCCAGCATGGCTATCTTATACTTTAAGACCATTATTAAGTAAATTAAGGGCTTCTGGAACACAAGGACTACAATACCAGAATAGTCAATGACCTAGATGGCTGCTAGGTGACTAAAGGGCAGGGAGCACATACCGTGTGGAGATGCTGGACAGAGGGATTTTTCATGTCCTGGGTGGGATGGAGCAGGATGGTGTAAAACTTCATCACACTTCTCAGAATGGTGACCTATGTAAAACTTAGGAACTGCTTTTGGAATTTTCCCTTTAATATTTTCAGACTGTGGTTGACTATAGGTAAGTGAAATTCAGGAAAGGAACACTGTGGATGGCAGGGGGAACTGGTATGTATTCAGCTGAAAACTCTACATCATGGCACACAAATCTTAAATAAAAGGAAATAACACTTGTAAGAAGTAAAGTTACTTTTTGACTGAAAGAGGTAAAAGGAAATTTTCAGTGCCAGAAAACAGTTAAGCTATCCTTAGAGAACTGTAACTTACATAACTGTGATTTACTGACACTTAAAAGAGAGATAATAATTTGTGTAGACACTGAGTTTGTCAGGGCTATGAGGATAATATATCTCTTCAATCTCAAATATTATTTCATTTTTGATGCTAAGTATTTCTTGCAACATTAACTTTTCATACTTTTCCCCTCAATGACCTTGACCAATATGTGGGGAATAATGAACTCCATCTTCCTATGTCTTAAATGGTTTGGTAATTTGTCTTGGAGAGATGTCAGTGAATAAATGTCCTCATCATTACTTGAAAGCTGTATCTGCCTTAAGAAATAATGTTACCTTAGGCAGATTTGAATAAACCAAAACCATGAGTTATTTTAGTCTGTAGACTATTTCAGATCACAAGATAGGCTAGTTTCTATTTTCATCAAGTAGGATTTTGCAAAATCAAATATGCATAATGGGGTCTGTGAGGTGTAGGCTGGGTAGTCTAACCCTAAGTCTGATTTCTCCACATTTAACGTATTTATTTTTACATTTACATGTAAATGTCATCTACAATTTTCATGTTAAATTCACTTAGCATGTGACAAATCACTAATTACATTAGCCTTTGATAGCCTCATTGCCTTTAGGTGGTGTATTTTTTGCAATAGCTTTTGAGAGTCCTTTCTTCCTCTAGTATACAAGGAGCATTGTTGACAACCTAATTTTGAAATAAAAGTGGAGATGCTTTTTTACTTTGTTTTTATAACCATGTATCTCTAGCATGGTTCTAGGAGAAACTTTTTAAAAAATATATTCTATTTATTTATTTTTAGACAGAGGCGAAGGGAAGGAGAAAGTGAGGGGGAGAAACATCAATGTATGGTTGCTTCTCACACACCCTGCCCCGGGGAACCCGGCCTGCCCTGACAGGGAATTGACCTAGTGACCCTTTGCTTTGCAGTCTGTGCTCAATCCACTGAGCCACACCAGCCAGGACAAAAAGAGGCTTTTTGAATCTTCCTATGGTAGAAGAACCTTCTTTTTTTCTTACTGTCTCCACAGAAAATGGACTGTCTCTCTATCCCCCAACACACTGGACAGGAAAGATCAGGATAGTTTCTGGGTAACACCATTAAACATTCTATCATCTCTCTCCTCTTTAGTACCCCACCAACAAAAAACATGACATAAACCCCATTTTGAGTGGTGTCACTAATAACAAGTTGACAGAGAGGCTAGTGCCTCTTCTATGGCTCTAGGAAAGGCTTCACCAATGTGTTCTCATTGACATATATTTTGACAATGTGCAATAGTACAATTATTCTGTTCTGATCATTAAAATTGACCTCTCAGATTTAATTAATACCATTAGGTCCCATAAAACTTTTATATGCCTCTGGCATTGGTCTAATGCTCATGAGCATAAGAAGAATGAATGAATCCAAAATAATCGTGAAACTTTAGAAGTTGGCGGAACTTTAGGATTCAGCTACTTCAATACCTTTCTGCTAAAGATGAAGAAATTAAGGCCCAGAGAAGTTCAGTTACATGCCTGAAGTCACAAAGCTTGTTAGCTGCAAAACTGTATTAGAATTCTGGTGTCTAAATCCTGAACTAGTATTCTTCTGAATATACTACCCTACTCCTTAAAAAGGAGTGATGTAAAGAGGAATGATGCAGTAAAGCAGTGAATGCCTTAGAGTTGAGTGGATGAAGATGTAATTCTAGTCCTGAGACTCAGAGACTTGCTTTTTTTTTTTTAATCTGTTAAATGGCAGTGATATCTGCTTAAAAGGATGATTCTGAGGGAGTATATGGCAACCTCCTAAAAAATGACAATGGCCCAACCAGCAGCTATGCTGTGTTGTTCTGTAAAATCTTTGACACTTACTGCAGATCTTAAATTATTTATTTATATTTAATTTGTTATTTCCAAACAAATATAGGGATAACAAATATCTGACTACCAGCAGCCTAAGAAGGCTCCTATAAAGAATATTCCCTTGTTTAATTTATTTAAGTCATCGGACCATCAGTGGAAGATATTTAAAACAAATTTCACTAATGCCTACACCCAACCAAAGAAAGGTCTACTAAATCAGAACTATTACTGTCTTATATACATGCAAAATCTCTCTCTCTCTAAATATATACATATATTTATACACACACACACGTATATACATTGAAAACATACATATGTAAATAAATATATATTTTTTCAATCTATATCTAAAAGGATTAAGGTATATTTTGATCCATTAGCTGCCACCATGACTATTACTATTCTGTCTATATATTATTAATTATATATAATCTAATATTATATTACATGTTTTATACTGTATATAGTCTGTATCATGTTATAAATCATGAACATAATTAAAATTCTTTTTTAACAATATATGATAGCTTCTATATAAACCCAGATTTTAACATTCCAAGATAAAGCAGCATACTTAGTATTTATTTAATATATTTGAAGTGCTAAGTATGTTAAAAGATTTATATTGCACTTGATGCTTAATAATTTGTATTCACCTTAGGAAAAGGAAAAAAAGGCCTTTAGAGACTCCAAAGAGCTAGCAATAAAAAGGAATAACATAATAAAAAATACTTTTTACATCTCTTCCAAATAAGACCATAAAATATATCAGGGATTTTAGGAGAAAATAATGACGAAAGGTAGTATTGGTAACATTGGTGATTTTAAGTGGGTATGTGTATATACAAGAAGAGCATCCACTAACAGGTATATCAAAAGCTCTGTCATGAAAGGTGCCTTGCAAGATAAAACCTTCTTTTAAAAGTTCTAAAGAAATAAGATGGAATGTGATAACAGGGAAATCTAATTGACCAAATTAGGTTATTGCTCTTAATACCAGATGTCACTCATAGTGTAGTACTTTTTAAAATCCATCTTCTTTCTGCAAGGGAGAGGCTGAGTGATTAATACCTTAGAATTTTTTTTCTGTCATTACATCAGCAGAATTGCATAGTGGGCTTAAGAATCACTCGCTCTGAATATGACTTCTCATTTCATATCATGTTCTTTTCTCAACTAAGTTACAGTTGAAATTGACAATTCATCTTCAAATTTGACCCATGAAATCGTTAATCAAGTTGGTCAAGTTGAAACCTTTCTACAAAATGTCATAAACATATTGGTGAATGAAAAACCTCTCATTGTAAAGAAAATATGGCATAATAAATAAAACTACAAATACTTGGGGAAAAAATTTGAGTAAAAGCATAGATGGAAACTGAATGACAGAATATCTTTTAGTAAAATTCTACTGAAACAAGTAAGAACAACATAGAAATACACTAGCAGAAATCCAACACATGCCATTATATCTTAAATGGATTCTAGAAGGAAAGCACATTAAAAAAATACCACTTAAACCCCATGTACATCTAAATGTGCTCCTCCCAATATTAGAGGGGAAGGAAAGTGAATGGTCAGCATCTGACATTCACCCTTATTACCACCCAAAACTGATTTTGTGGAAAACCCATCTGGAGAAGGTAGGCAGAAGTCTATAGAAAAGAGGCTGAACATTCATCTAACATAGATACAGGGGTGGGGAAAAAGCAGGTTTACAGTTTTGAGTACACAGAACAGTTTATCCTTGTATTATTATTTATTGATTATTGAATTGTTTATAACTGTAAACCTACTTTGCCCAACTTATATAGAACTTTGCCATTCAATTTGTCAAACCTCTATTCACCACTATTTGTTAAAGCTAAGAGGAGAGCAGGAAAGGAAAGGCAGCTAATTTAAAATATTTGCCCCTTAGATTTTCTCTTTGACTCATGGGTTAGACACATTTGTCTTTACATTTTTTAAACACTTGAAGATTTTCAAGATATCTTTCTATTATCTGCTTCTATTCAATATTATGGTCCAAGAACATACTTTGTATAATTTCTATCTTTTTAAATTTGGTAAGTTTTGTTTTACATCCCTGGATGAAATATCTGGATGCGTGTTCCATGTGCACTTGAGAAAAATGTGTTTTCTGCTCTTGTTAAGTGTTTCATAACTCTCAGATTTCATTGATTGATAGTGCTTTTCAGACTACCTATTGCCTTAGTAGTTTTCTTGCTACTCGTTCTATCAATTACTGAGAGAGGTATACTATTATCTCCAACTATAATTTCAAATTTCTCTATTTCTCCTTTCAAATCTATCCATTATTACCTCATATATTTTGACACTCTATTGCTACATAAGTACATATTTAGTCTTCTTAAGTAATTTTGGAAAATAGACCCCTTTATCATTATGTAATATTCTACTTTATCCCTGATAAAGTTTCTTGTTTTGAGGTGAATTTGTCTGAAATTAATGTAGTTACATTAGATTTCTTTCAGTTAATGATTTCAACTTTCTTCATCCTTTACCTTAACCTATCAATGTTTTATATTTGTAATGGACTTTTGATTGACAATATATAGTTGTATCATTATATTTTATCCAATGCCAACTTCTGTTTTAACTAGCAGATTCAGATAATTGGCATTAAATTTGTCATTTATGTGGTTGGATTTCATTTAGCAGTTTGTTCATTGTTTTCTACTAGGGGAAGAGACAAACAAAGAAACATGAATAGAGAATTTATGGACATGGACAATGGGGCAGGATTGACTGTGGGAGTGCGTGGGACAGAGTGGGGAGAGCAATGGGGAAAAAGGTGGAACAACTGTAACTGAACAACAATTAAAAAAAGATAACCCTTAGAATGAAGGAAAATACTTGCAAGTCATACATAAAAGTCCATTATAAAAGTCTATTATATAAAATATATAAGGAACTCATAGCTCAACATAAAAGATAAATTATCCAATTAAATGGAAAAAGTATTTGAATACTTCTCCAAAGAACATATACAAATGGCCAATAAGTACCTGCAATGGTACTCAATATTTTTTCATTGAGAAATGCAAATCAAAACAATGTTTTACTACTTTCACATATACAAAATTGTATAATAATATAAAAAAATAAGCATTACTAAAGATGTGGAGGAATTGGAACTCTCATACATTACTGGTGGGAATATAAAGTTATTGCAGCTAATACAGAAAACAGTTTGGCAGTTCCTCAAAAAGTTAAACAAAAATTACTACATCACCTTATAATTCCACTCCTTGGTCTGTAGGAATTATATAAGAAATTTAAAAATTAGAAATAAATGTTCAAACAAAAACTTATATGTGAATATTTATAACAGTATTCACTATAGTCAAAAGATGAAGGCATCCCAAGTGTCCATCAATGGACATAAAAATATATACACTGTATATGAACATTATTTACCCATAAAGTAGAATTAAGAACTGATGCATGCTGCAATGACAATTAATCTTGGAAAAATCCAAACACAAAATGCCACATGTTATATGACTCCATTTATATGAAATACTCAAATTAAACAAATTCATGTATAAGAAAGTACATTACTATTTGCAAGAGGAAATGGGACTGATTGATAACTAGTATGGGGTTTCTTTTTGGAATGTTGAAAATACTCTGGATTTAGATGTACAGCCTTGGGAATATACTAAAAACCACTTAATTGTTCAATTTATATGGTGAATTTGATATATTTGAATTACATTCTAATAAATATACCCATATACATACATATGCACACATGCAAAATTTTTATACAGCAGTATATATATACTGTTGTATAATATATATATATATATTTCAGTATATATATACTGTTATAGAAAATATATATATATTTTCTTAGGGCAGTATGATAGAAATGACAATAATTATGAATGAAATACTAGATCAGGAAAGATTACATTAAGCCTCTTGCAATGAAGGCAACAATATAAAATTAAAAATCTATAGTAAAAATGTTGCATCTTTAGCATTAGGTCTATATTTAGATATACTCAATATTAAAGAGCTGTGAGAATTTTGAGTATCCCGATGACACTCAGAATAAATGATTTAAAAATATTTTTATTAAAAGTATCAGTTTTGTAGTTTAATACAATAAATATTACAGATACAAAGCAAAATATTTTTAAAAGTTCAGAGAAAAAAGTGACAGAAACTAAAGTATGTCAATATCTGCATTTTTTTTAATGATGTGACAAATTATATAGTCAAAGCTGATAATTGCAGGGGAAATTTTAATACCTTATTTCAAATGATAAAGGTTAAAACTAAAGATATGTTAATGATAGAGGGGGAAACTATTATTAACAATTGCAAGATTAAAGTAGAAAGGAGGTAGGGAAATATTTTGAGTATGGGAATTTTCTAATCTTGCATTTTTAAAGAAAAATAACTAAAACTATTTGAGACTGAAAAAGAAATAGGAACCTAATAGAATAAAATCAACAAAAGAGAATTGAGCCTAATGATGCTAGACTTTAATATATGATTAAACTTGAATTTTAAATTTGTGACAAAAATGTGTAATTTTCAAACATTTACACCACTACTAGTTATTTGTTTAGGGAAAAAAGATGTTTCTCATCTTCCTTGCATGTCAGTGATATATAGTTATAGGTTACTTGTAAAATATCTCATAAATGCAATGTACTTTATATGTTGCATATTATACATTCAGTATTCAGTATTTAGTATTGTGTCTTTGGCAGTTATTAGTATTAATTTGAAATATTAATCAAAATATAAAAATATATATTATTTTAGACTGAGCAAAATAACTCCTATAAAACCCTGTATATTCATACAAAAATAGAAAAACACTGACATGTATTCACAGAATTATTTTGTAATAGCTAAAATTTAGAAGTGACCTAAATGACCATCAAGAGAAAAAATGTTTTTAAATACATAACTTATTCATAAAAGTTAATATTGTGACACCAGTTAAGAATGTATCCCTTCATTTGTGTTGATTTAAAAATATCTCCAAACATAATTTTACATTAACAGAGCTGATAGGTTTCTTCCAGTACAACAGTAGGACCAAGGTTTTGTTTCTCATTGTGAAATATCAGAGCAGCAGGATTTGGGGAGACTAAGGGATATGGTTATCTATCTATTCTTCATCTATAATTATAACAGGCCACCAGTCTTATGCAGACTTCTTTGCTAAAAACGTTGATGTTGACAACACTGCAGCACTCCAAAATATCTTGTCTAAATTGTGCAAATGATGTTAAATCATTTAGTGTTATTGATTTTTAAGCTTAGGGCCTAAACAATTACAAAAGGAATAAACAGAGAATCAGATGAGGAACAGAATAGCCAAGTATTGTGAGAGGACGTGAGGCGTCTCTGAGGCCTCACTAGAAGCTTAAAGGTTCCCCTCTCCTTCAATGGCCATGGGTATTTCAGGTTAAGAAATCCTTAATGCTGGGTCTCTGCTCAAGAATCAACTCCCTGAGAAGGAGTACCTAACTAGTCTAGCCTTGGTCCCAAGTCCAGCATCACTAAGGTTTGAAAGGCAGTGGTTCCTATGATGTACAGTCCCACCAGGACCTTATAGAATTAACAAAGGGAAGTTTTCAAAGAAAGGAAATAAGTAAAAAAAAAGAAATAGGCAAATACTGAATAATCACATCTCTTACTATGGTAAGTCATATTATTTATTCAGAATTGTATGAAAAAGAAATATTTTCCTAAGGGAATTATATATCACCCAAAATGACCATGTTAACCCAAGTTTGCTGACTGCCAAAAAGCAATTACATTAAACATTATTAGGTGATCTTATTTATTTATTCAGTTGGTTTTCCTTGTCTCTCTGATCCTTTTTGGAAAGAGACAGTTTACAAATGTAGCTCAATATACACTTTATTACTAGTTCAAAGGTCAAGAAATAAATGATCAGAAAATGTGAAGAATGTGTAAGCAGATATTATACCAAGAAAAGAATAACTTGAAATTATGTTTTGAAACATAGGAAGTAGCCCTGGCTGGTGTGGCTCAGTGGTTGAGTGTCAGCCTGGGAATTAAAGGGGCTCCAGTTTGATTCCCAGTCAGGGTACATACCTGGGTTGTGGGTCAGGACCCCAGTAGGGGGCATGTGAGAAGTGATCACACATTGATGCTTTTCTCCCCCTCTTTCTCCCTCCCTTCCTCTCTCTAAAAATAAATAAATAAAATCTTAAAAAAAGAAAGTAGTGAAATACAGTGAGCACATATTTTTCCTAGGTATTAAGTCACGTCTAGGTTGCATTTGAAAATGCAACTAAGTTTCTTGTTATGTTTGAGGGGAAATTAGATTATTTTGAATATAGTAAGCTAAGGTTTATATGATAGCTACAAATAATTCTAACTTGACACTTCTCATTTCAAGTTTTAGAATCAAGAAATCTATGTTGTGTTACCTAGTTGGAACTAAGTTAAACTTCATTACAGTTCTTTAATTTTTTACTAATCAAAATGGTATAGAAAAGACTAACCTCACTTTAGACATTGTAATGCCAGCTTTCCATGATATCTTCACTCTCAGAACAATATTCCTATTAGAGTACAAAAAAAAAAAAAAAAGAAAAGAAAAGAAACAACCAAGCAAACAAAAAAAGCTTTGAGAAGTCTACTAATTTCAGTAATCAGACAATGTCATTAAACAAAGTAATAGGACTGTAATATTATTTATCAACAACATATTGTAAAAAACATGAATTGGGCAATTTAGGTTTTTGTGGGGAAAGTAGATCATGGCAAAAATAAATGTTTTAAATTATAAAAGTATTCTTGTTCAAATTAAGATTAAATTTTTTGCTGGTATAAGTTAACAATTTCTTAGTATTTTACTTTTCTAAAATAAATGATTTTATAAAATCATTCTCCAAAGATATTTTGGAGTGCTATTGGTGGCATCATCATTAATAGATAATTTAAATTCATAACTAGAGACACTTGAAAACAGCAGAGACATTTGATAAATCTTGTAAATCAATATATGTTCAGATGTACTGTTCAGGTGTATGTATATTCAGATGTTCTACAGTCTGATGTTGAGAGAAATATCATGAAATACTGTAATTTTTTATCAACCAACAAAAAGAACCAATACTTATGTGCTTCTTGTAAACATATGCATACTTTAATGATTATTTATTCAACCGATAATTTAGATTATAAAGGAATACATTAATGTCAATACATTAATACATTTTTAAATGTCAATAAAAAATATATGTAATTGCATGAACTGCAGGTAAAGTTGCTGAAAATTTGGGTTAGAGAACTGACAGTTCTTGAGAAGTGACCCACATATAACATATATAATTCATATGACTGAAAATATCATTTAGGGCTATAAAAATAAAATAACATTGCATGGAAAATTTTAGCAAAAGGAGGGAAGGGAAACATCTGTAATAGGGTAAACAGTAAAGTAAAAATATAAAGATACCAAATGCATATTTTAATGCATAAAAAAATTAACATGTTCTCAAAAATAATGAAAATATCTAGTAATGTGAACTAGAAATGTTTTTTATTAAGAGAATCTTAAAAAATTAATCTCATTGTAAAAAAAGTTAACAAAGGAGGTGAATTACCTGTACATTAAAAACCATAAGACATTTAGGTATCATTTGCAAATATATTTTCCGATGCAGTTGGCTCTCTTTTCATTTTGCTGATGTTTTCTTTAGTCGTGCAGAAGTTTTTTATTTTGATGAAGTCCCATTTGTTTATTCTTTCCTTTATGTCCCTTGCTCTAGGGACAATGTCTAGGGACATTTATCAGTGAAAATATTGCTATGTGGAATATCTGAGATTTTCCTGCCTCTGTTCTCCTCTAGGACTTTTATGGTGTGGTAACTTGTATTTAAGTCTTTTATCCATCTTGAGTTTATTTTTATGTGTGGTGTTTCCCCAGAAAACTAAAAATGGAACTGCCTTTTGATCCTGCAATTCCACTGCTAGGATTATACCCTAAGAACCCTGAAACACCAATTCAAAAGAACCTATGCACCCCAATGTTCATAAAAGCACAATTTACAATAGCCAAATACTGGGAACAGCCTAAGTGGCCATCAGTAAATGAGTGGATCAATAAACAGTGGTACATTTACATAATGGAATACTATGCAGCAGAAAGAAAGAAGGAGCTCCTACCCTTCACAACAGTGTGGATGGATCTGTAGAGCATCATGCTAAGTGAAATAAGCCAGGCAGTAGAAGACAAATGCATATGATCTCACCTATGAGTGGAACCTAATCAACAAATTAAACAAGCAAGCAAAATATAACCAGAGACATAGAAATTAAGAACAATCTGATAGTAACCAGAGGGGAGGGGGGAGAGGGATAATGAGGGAAAATAGGGGAAGGGTTGTCAAGGAAGATGTATAAAGGATGCATGGACAAAGCCAAAGGGGAAAATGATTGAGAGTGGGAAGTGGGAGTGTGTGGGGCGGGAGAAAGTGGTGGCAGGGAAATAGACACAACTGTACTTGAACATCAATAAAAGAATCAATACTTAAACTATAGGACAGTGAAGATAGAAATAAATTAACTGTATAATAAATACTTCAATTATTTTTAAATTTTGTTTGAATACAGTTGTCTCCATTTTCCCACCACCACATTCCCCTGCCCCACTCACCCCTACCTCCCACCCTTAATCCTACCAGCCTTTGGCTTTGTCCATGGGTCCTTTATACATGTTCCCTGATGACCCTTTCCCTTCTTTCCCCATAATCAGTTTTATATAATTGAAAGTTGCTAGGAGAGTAGATCTTAAAAGCTTTTATCATAAGAAAAAATAGGTAACACTGTAATGATAGATATTAAGATACTACCTAGATTTACTGTGATAATTATTGCACAGTGTATACAAATATCAAGTCATTAGTTTATATAGCTGAAACTAATATTATGTTAGTCATAACATAATATATATATATATATATATATATATATATATACTGATTTGAACTCACCCTTTTTATACCATCTTCTTGCTATAATTTTGAAGTTAAATGAAATAACTAGGTTCAATAGTTTTAAGAGATAAAGTATATAATGTTCTAAATGGAATTATTTTTCAATCCCTTTAAAATCAAACCATCCTCATATATTCAGTAAGTAATTAACTGCATAATCTTGCAAACATTTAATGATTAACCAGATACCCTTTAACATATGTAAACACTTCTTAATCTGTATTCCATGTAGTGATGAATTCAACTTCAACTCAACTGACACTCAACGTGACAAGCTCTAAAACCTCATAACCATTAAAGTCTGAGGGAGACCCTAAGTGACAGTGTTTAGGGCTATTGTTGTTTTTACAGAAGGAGACATTTCCAAATTGACTGATCATCCACAAACAAACCCAGAACATATTACTTGACAGGATTTTATAGCCACATAAGAGAATCACTGGAGGAAAAATTACCCACCAATTTTAATGTGCTAAAAAATGAATTTATTCCTAACTTGGCATTTATTCAGAGCAGTCCCAATGTTTAAAAAAATGTTTTTATCATGTTTGAATGTTACATCAGTTGGATCAAGTTATTTTTTTTAAGTAAAATGTTAGTACATTAGCAGAGATGTATCTTGGGTTTTCCTTATTCTACAAGTTTAATTAAGAACATTAGATAATTATGTTGTCACCTAAAAAAGTTCTCAGGTTTGGAAAAGTTAGCAACATATTTTACCCTCTGTTCTCTTTTAATGAGTCCCTATTTCTAATAATTCATGTTTTCATTTTTAGAATTTTAATTTTGAAAAGCCTTTAATGGAGGCTTGTATACAGAAAGATTGTGTCATCCTATAAATGTTGACATGATATTTTAAATATTTAATGGAGGTTTGCAGAAATTCAATTTGAAAGTTGGATAGAATCAACCCTCCCACAGATTTACTCTTTCATTAACTCAGTGGAAAGCCTAACAATGTCTCTGGTTGTCAATGTACAGTTAAATTTTCCTATTTTTCTACTGAACCAGTTCCAGAAAAGGTCAGATTGAATTATAGTGGTGGTTGAGCAACTGTAGATATAGGGATATAGCTAGAGGGTTAAAAAAACAGTCTTTGAACTGATTTTACTGCCAGCAGAGAAGAGCAAACAGAAATGTTAATGAGGACAGAAACAGTGACTGCTATTAGAAAATAAGCCATAAAATGTCTTGCAGTCTTAATTTCACTTAAGGAAACAAAAAGAAAAAATACAGACACACAAGAAATACTATTATTCTTTGATAGAAAACTGAAGTTTTCCATTTATTTTATAAATATGCCCATGGCATAGTTGTTTAAACTAGCCAAACTAATAAATAGATTAAACTTTTGTCTTTGAAAATTCAATATTCTTTGTTACTTTTAAACATACAAATATCCTTAAAAATCACATAAACTAAGCTAGTCAGTGAGTGAAATGGAAAATCGATCACCTGGTATGTAGCAACATGGACACTCCAGTCATTCTCCTATTAATGCACAGTCTCACATTTGACAAGTAACACATTTCTTGCACCATGGAGTGTTTAAATGTGAAGCAAGATCTTGGACTAGGAGATATCTAAGATACTGTTCACTTTAAACTTGACTGTAAGGTTTCCTATCTACTTTTTAGAGTACCAAAAATAAAAGGTATCGTTACAACTTTTCCATTTCTCTGGTCAAGACTAATTGAAAGAGTTCATACAGAATTTTCCAGTGGAAAGAACATAATTTGTTGAAATAATATAGCTCACTAGTTGCTGTTATTTTTCTGATTTGTAGAAGGACCATCTTATACTCAATGTGGCACTTCACTAGCACATACCAAATGAACATAATTATTTTTCTTACAATTGACTCTAAGAGAGAAAGTAGTACAAGGACCATCAACCTTGAGAGAGACTCCATTACACAGGACCCTTACTCGACCACTGTAAAGACTATTTCCTAAAGAATGAGCAATGAAAGTTTTTTTAATAAACTTGAGTGCAGGCCTAATCAGAAAGTTCATTTTTTTTTTAACCTTTAGCATAACCAAGATGACCACCCTTTACTTGCACTTAAAAATTCCTAGTTATCTCTCAGCAAACTATTCAATCACTTTTCTCACTCTCATGGGTTTCCTTCCCTTGTAAGAAAAACTTTGGTACTGTGGAACCACATGATACTGTGAAAAGTTAAAGTTATGCCTTATTTCCTCAATAGAAATTATTTTAATTTGACACTGGTTAGCCTTTTCAGTTGCTTATAAAATGTTCCTTATGTGTTTACTCCAGGGGTGTCCAACATTTTGGCATCTCTGGGCCACCCTACAAGAAGAAGAATTGTCTTGGGCCACACATAAAATACACTGTGACATTTAATCACAAAAGAATCTCATAATGTTTTAAGAAAATTTACAATTTTGTGTTGGGCTGCATTCATAGCTATTCAGGGCAGCATGCAGCCCATGGGCTGTGGGTTGGACACCCCTGCTAGGACTATCTAATCAATGTAGTATGATATAATACAATTAGTATAAATTAATACATCACAGTATACAGTCAAATTCTTCAGGAGTCCCAATATAAATTGGTTTATAAACACTTTTGAGTACTTACATATTTTTAGAGTAATGTTTAGTTTTTATAAGAAAAAAATTTGCAGTTGAGGCAGCTATTCTAAAAAAAGATTATGTTTGTTTACTTGGTTATAAAGCTTTTTCATGTATTTAGGTACTTGTGTGTTAATGTTATTTTACAAATATAAAAGGGAAAATTTTATATGATATTTCAAGCAAAAGGAATCATTTTGACTATTTTTATTATATAATTTTGCCCTAGTTTTATCGTAGTATAAAAATGTAAATATAATCTAGTTTGCACAATACTTATTTCATTGTTTTATAAACATAATTAATCAGAATTCCCTAATTCTCTATAATAAGTTTACTGGCCTTTGGTTGTTTTACTTTCATAAGTGATAAAGATTGGCAGAAGATAATATTAACAATAAAATATAAATTATATATCCAAATAAATTAAATATAATATCCAGTATCTTCATAAAATAGATTAATTCTGGTAGCTTCAGACATGGTAGAGCTTATATGAAAGTACAGAATTTCTCTAATAAAATTACTTAAACCAAATGGAATATTCTGTAAAATAATTTTAAATTAGCACTAAGTGAATGTTCTCTAAGGATGCCTTAAATCTGATTTCTGAGATACGTACTTGGCTTTGAAAACTTGAAAGATCTTATTGAAAAATTTTAATTAAAAAGAAACCTAAGAAAATAAAATTCCTGAAACAAAGAATACACATGTTTAGAATTATTATGCAATAGTTCATTATATCCTTTCCTATGTCTCGACTACTTTGTTTGAAATTTAATTTTTATTTTTAATTATTTTTATTGTAATAAGAACACAATATTAGATCTACCTTCTTAACACTTTCCTAAGTGTGCAATATTATTAACTATTGTCAGAATGTTGTATGGCAGATTTCTAGAACTTATTCATCCTGCATAACTGCAGCTTTATACCCATTCAACAACAATTTCCCATGTCTCATCCCCAAGTCCCTGGCACCTGCCATTTAAATTGTTTCTATGAGTTAGAGTTTTTAAGGAATGCTGTAGAATCATGCAGCTTTCATACTTCTGTGACTAGCTAATTTCACTTAAAATAACATCTTCCAAGTTTATACATGTTGTCATATATTGACAAGATTTCCTTAATTTTTTTAGACTAATAGTCCATTGTTTGTATATAGCAAATATCTGTCATCAATTCATTTGTTCTTGAACCTTTCTTTAGATTGTGTTCACATCTTGCTTCCACATCTTTTTTCTATATCTTATATATTATAGATAATGTTTCAATGAATATGAAAATGCATATATCTTTTTGAGATCTTGATGTCATTTTTTGGATATATATCCAGTGGTGGAATTGCTAGATGATATGGTAGTTCTATTTTCAATTTTTGAAAAAGGTGAAGGGATTGATAAATAGAGATTGGTAGTGACAAAATAGTCATGGGGATGTAAAGTACAGCATAGGAAATATAGTCAATAATATTGTAATAACTATGTATGATGCCAGTCGATCACTGAAAATATCCTGCAGAACACTCTGTAAAGTATATGATTGTCAGAGTACTATGTTGTACTTTGAAACTAATAAAAATAGTATTGAATTAAGCTGTAATTGAAAAAAAATAAAAAAATATGTTTAAAAAGGAAAAAATAAAATATATAATCTAAGCAAATAAAAAGCAACTGGAATTTCATCACTTTGCGATCAAATGTCAATAAAGAGCAGATGTCAACAATTTATTGTTCACTAAAGAAAAAATAAAAAAGGGGACTATATCAAATTAAAAGCTTCTGTACAGCTAAAGAAACCATCATCAAAGTAAAAAGTAAACCAACTGTATGGAAGGATACATTTGCCATGATACATCAGACAAGGGATTGATCTCCAAAATATATAAAATCATGGAACTCAAGATCAGGAAGACAAACAATCCAATTAAAAAATGGGCAAAGGATCTGAATAGACACTTCTCCAAGAAGGACATACAAATTGGCCATAGACATATAAAAAGATGCTCAACATCACTAGCTATCAGAGAGATGCAAATTGAAACCACAATGACATATCTCCTCATGCCTGTCAGAATGGTCATCATTAATAAAACTACAAACCACAAATGGTGGTGATGATGCAGAGAAAAGGGGAACCCTAATGCACTGTTGGTGGGAATGCAAACTGGTACAGCCAATGTGGAAAACAGTATGGAATTTCTTTAAAAAAACTAAAAATGGAACTGCCTGTTGACCCAGAATTTTGCTACTGGGAATATACCCTAAGAATCCTGAATTCAAAAGAACCAGTTCAAAAGAACCTATGCACCCCAATGTTTATAGCAGTGCTATTCACAATAGCTAAGTGCTGGGAACAGCCTAAGTGCCCATCAGTAGATGAGTGGATCAAAAAACTGTGGTACATTTACACAATGGAATACTATACAGCAGAAAGAAAGAAGGAACTCCTATCTTTTGACGTCATTGATGGAATTGGAGAATATTATGCCAAGTGAAATAAGCCAGGTGGTAAAAGACAAATGCCATATGATCTCACCTGTAAGAGGAATCTAATGAACAAAATAAACCAATGAACAAAATAGAACCACAGGCATGGAAACACGGAGCAGACTGACAATGACCAGAGGGTTGGGAAAAGGAGGATAATGGTAGAAAGAAGAGGAAGGGACTAGAAAGCATGTATAAATGACCCATAGGCAATTCCCACAACAGTGGGAGTGGGGGTTTGGGATGAGTAGAGGAGGATGAAGGGAGAAATATTGGGATGACTGTAATATGATATCAATAAAAATATTTAAAAAATAGAAAATAAACCAAAAACATAAAGTATAAAATCTAGCATTAAAAAAATTATTTAATCCACTTGAGTTGAATTCTGTGCACAGTGTGTGAAAGTGACCCACTTTCATTCATGTGGTTATCCAGTTTGTAAACACCGTTTAATATTCTTGACTTTTTCTCTTAAATTGGTCAACCATATATATATATATACATGTGGGTCTATTTCTGGACTCTCTCTTCTGTTCCACTGATTTATGTGTCTGTTTTTATGCTACTATCATTGTTTTCATTACTTTAACTTTGTGATATAGCTTGAATTCAAGTATGATGCCTCCTGTTTCATTCATTCTTAAGACTGGTTTGGCTGTTTAAGGTCTTTTGTGATTCCATATGAATTTTAGGATTGTTCTATTTTTTGTAAAAAATGCAACTGGAATTTTAAGAGATTGCATTGTATCTGTAGGCTACTTGCATAGTAAGGGCATTTTAACAATGTGAATTCTTCAAAACCTTGAGCAGTAAAGCTACTGATTTTTAAACTGAAGCCTGAAATAATTCACAGATTGAATGACAGTACGTTTTTGTATATGCATGTTTTTAATGGATAATATCAAATGACTAGTCTTAAAATTTACTGAATATTTCTTCTGTTCAGTCAAGTCTGTTATTAAATCTGTCTATTGAATTTTTAGGTCTGCTATATGTTTTTTAGCTTCAAAATTTCTGCTTGCTTTTATTTATGGTTTCTACATCTTTGTTGATATTGTCATTCTGCTTATATATTGTTTTCTTGAATTTACTTAATTTTTGTCTATTGGTATTCTCTCGTAATTCACTGGGATTCTTGGAGATGATTATTTTCAATTATTTTTCAGGCAATTCACAGATCTCCATTTCTGTATAGGAGGTTATTGAAGATTTCTGTTCCTTTGACTGTCCTCTTTCCCTCATTCTCCATGCCTTGTTCTCAGCTGCCCACAGATATTCAAACAGTGTTCCCTGCGAGGCAAGACAGAAACAGGTACCTCAGGCTAGGGTGAGCTCTCTCAGTGCTGATCTGTGCCGGCTTGGGGGAAGGCTGAAGTTACTAAAGCAGAATCACTCTTTTTACCCATTTCAATGTATCTTGGTTTTGTGCTTGTCTAGGGAACTCAAATTCTTAATTGCATTATGGACTTACAAATGATCCCCACATCATTTTTAAATCAGTGTTTCTGTTGAGGCTGTTGAGCTGAGGTTCTAGGACTTGCTATTCCACCACCTTGTTGGTGTCTCTAAGTAAAAAACATACTTAGTAATAAAAGATTGAATGCTATCCTGCTCAGTGGAGATGGTATGAATGTGTCTGTAAATTCATTCTCTATTTCCCGGCAAAAATATAAGCTTGTTCTCAAGCAACAAACCTCTTAAAAGAAAACAATACAGCAATATTGATAATAATATGACACAAAATTTGCATGAATACATGTGAAGAAATTCCAGATAATACAATATTTTTAAATAAAATGTCAAACTTACTACAAATGAAGACATTTTACCAGTAATTCAAAACTTGGATAGTATTGGAAGTGGGTCAAAGATGGCCACATAGATGGATGCTGAGCTCATGCCCTCCTAAAAGCACATGGAATGTACACCTATATTTAGAGCAATTTCTCCTGAGAGACAACTTTGGGTTAATTTACCAACTTCTTCACAACAATTAAGAGGGAAGAATTGTGTAGAGAAAGTTGAGGAACCACTAGAGCTCTTCTGGAGCCAAGGTGATGACCCAGGACTGAAGGAATGGATGAGCCTCTTGTTTATGTTTTTCCTGAATGTGGACAGAAGGCGAGAGCTCCAACCAGGTTCTCTGGCTGACTACCAAGCCATGCAAACACATTCCCAACCACTCCTCCTAAAGATAGATCCAGTAGAAGCAAGAGGGCACCATAACATACATAGAAGGGGACCCTCCACTTGGAGACCGATCCAGTGAGTACAGCAGGGTGTTGCTTTATATGCACACCCACTAACTGTGGGCTCATGTGGGACTGCCACTTGGGAGAGAGTGTGGAGCTAGCAAACATTGTGATACTTGCACACAGGACTGCCCAGTCCAGAGAAAGTGTGCAGATATTGGGGCACTGGTGCATATGCACATGGAGCTGCCCCACCTGAATAAAGTGAGGAGCTTGCAAAACTTTGCAGTGCCCACACAACAGGGCTGCCCCCTGCTCAGTGAGTAGGATGCTGCTATGCCCATGTGCAGCACTGCCCTACTCAGAAAAAGGGGAGAAATATGTGTCTTTGAGGCACTGGCATGAAGAGTGGCCCTACACAGATCCTACTTTGATGGCAGACAATTAAAGCAACAGGACTTGCAGGCAGGGCTGCCTAGGTGGTTGGGTGGAGCATGGCTGAATGCAAGAGGTGCTGGTCTGCTCAAAGAGGGTGCAGGAATAGCAAAGTGTGGCTGTGTGCACCTACAAGATTGCCCAAAGTGAAGAAAGGGCACAGCTAGTAGTGCACTGAGACACAGGCATACAGAGAAGCCCCAACCGTGCCCAGGTTTGACAGAGAATATTTAAATCAACAAGGCATGCTCACAGGGCAAATGTTAATAGTCATAAAGGCAGAAATTAACGGTAATGCTATAATAGTTTGGGACTTTAATACTCTACTTACCAAAATGGATATATCATTCAGACAGAAAATAAAAGCCTTAAATGCCATAATAGACCAATTTGACTTGATAGAGATACTTAACAGAGAATTTCATCCAAAAACTGAAGATTACATAGTTTTCTCAACTGCACACAGATAATTTTCCAGGATAGATCACATACTAGGCCACAAAACAATTATCAATAAATTCAAGAAAGTTGAAGTTATATCAGGCACTTTCTGAATATAATAACATAAAACTAGAAATTAACTATAGAAGAAAACATGGAGATGAAACAACATACTTCTAAATAATGAATATATCAAACAGGATATCAAAAACTATCTTGAGACAAATGAAAATGAAAACAAACCCTACAAAATTGATGGGATGAAGCAAAAGCAGTTTTAAGAGGAAAGTTTATAGCTATACCAGCCTACCTCAAGGAACAGAAAAAAAATCCAAAATGAACAGTCTAAATTTAACCTAAAAAAGCTAGAAAAAAGAGAAACAAAACCCAAAGTGGGAAGAGAGAGGAAAATAATAGAGATCAGAGAGCAAATAAACAAAATAATAAATAGAAAAACAATAGATAAGATTAATTAAGCTAAGAGCTGATTCTTTGAAATGATTAATAAAATTGATAAGCTTCTTATGAGACTCATCCTGCAAAAAAGAGAGAGAACACAAATAAAATCAGAAAAAAAGATTACAGCTGACATCACAGCAATACAAAGGATCATTAATGAATACTATGAAAAATTACATATCAACACATTTGACAATCTAAAAAAATGGATAAATTTCTAGATTACAACATTCTAAGGCTAAACCAGAAAGAAACAGGGAATCTGAACAGATTAATTACCAGCAATGAAATTGAAACAGTAGTCAACCAACAAAAGCCAGAGGCCAGATAGATTCACAGGTAAATTCTACCAAAATTTTTTTAAAAATTAATACCTGTCCTTCTCAAAATTTTTCAAAATTTAAGAGAAAGAAATATTTCCAAATTCATTCTATAAGGCCAGCATTACCTTAATAACAAAGTTAGATAATAATACAAGGTAAAAATTACTGGCCAATTTCCTTGATGGACACAAATGCTGAAATTCTCACCCAAATACTACCAACCTGAATTCAACAGTATGTTAGGAGGATCATTTGCCATGTCAACTGGGATTTATACCAGGGATGCATAGATGGTTCAACATTTGCAATACAATTAATGTGATTCATCACGTTGACAAAACCAAGGATAAAAATCATATGACTATCTCAATACATGCAGAAAAAACATTTGACAAAATTTAACATCTATTGTATAATAAAAATTCTCAACAAAGTGGGTATAGAAGGAATGTACCTCAACTTGATAAAGTCTATACAACAGAAACAGCATATAACATCATACTCAATGGTAGGAAGCTGAAAGCTTTTTCTCTAAGATCAGGAACAAGACAAGAATGCCCGTTTTCACTGCTATGCGATACAGTACTGGAAGTCCTAGCCACAACAATCTGAAAAGAAAAAAGAAGTAAAAGAGAATCAATTTGGAAAGGAAGAAATAAAACTGTCACTATTTGCAGATGACATGACACCACATACAGAAAACCCTAAAGAATCCACCAAAATATAGAATAAAATAATTTAATAAAATAATAGAACATAAAATTAATATACAGAAATCCATCATGTTCCTAAACACTAATAACAAACAATAAGAAAGAGAAATTAAGAAAACAATCCCATTTATAATTGTACCAAAAGAATAAAATACCTAATAACAAATTTAACCAAGAAAGTAAAAACCTTTACTTTTAAAACTACAAGCTAATAAAGAAATAAATTGAAGAGGACACAAGTAAATAAAAGAATATACTGTTGTCATGGATTGGAAGGATTAATATTAAAATGACCACATTCTCTAAAACAATATACAGAGTCAATGAAATTCCTGTCAAAATGTAAATTACATTATTCTCATAACTACAAGTAATTTTAAAATTTATATGGAACTACAAAGATTATGAATAGCAAAAACAATCTTGAGAAAGAACAAAATTGGAGGTAGTTCATAACCTGATTTCAATCTATACTACAAAACTATACTATAAAATTATAATAATTTAAATGGCATGGTACTGGCCCCAAAACAGACCCACAGCTCAATGGAACACAGAGCCCAGAATTAAACAATCACTTATATGATCAACTAATGTACAACACAGGAAATAAGAATATACAATGGAGTAATGACAGTCTCTTCAACAAGTGGTGTGGGGAAAACTGGATAGATACATGTAAAAATATGAAACTGGACCATGCTCTTACACCATATATAAAAATAAGATGAGTTAAAGACTTAAATATAAGTCATCAAACATAAAAATCCTAGACAGATATATAGGTAGTAAAGTATTTAACATGAATCTGAATAATATGGTTTTGGACACATGCTTTCAAGCAAGGGAAACAAAGGCAAAAAATAAACAAATGGATTTCATCAAACTAAGAACCTCTTGCATGGCAAAGGAAACCATCAACAAAACAAAAATAAAGCCTACTGAATGGGTGAATATAATCACAAGTAATATATCCAGTAATAGATTGATACCCAAAATAGATAAGAAACCCATACAATTCAATACCAAAAACACACAATGCAATCAAAAAATGTTCAGAGGACATGAAAAGACATTTCTCCAAAGACAACATAGAGATAGCCAACAGACATAAAAACATGCTCAACCTCACTAATCTCAAGGAATTGCAAATCAAAGCTACCCTGAGATATCACCTCACACCAGTTACAATGGCTGTTATCAAAAAGTTAACAAATAACATGTGTTGGTAAGGGTGCAGAGAAAAGGCAAGCTCTGTTGTACACTGTTGATGGGACTGCAAATTATTGCAGTCATTATAGAAACTATTATGGAGGTTCCTCAAAAAACTTAAACTAGATCTACCACATGATCCAGCAATTCCACTTCTGAGTATTTAACTGAGGAAAACAAAAACACTAATTCAAAAGGATATATGCACTTTCATCTTCATTGAAGCATTATTTACAATAGCCAAGATATGAGAGCAACCTAGGGTTCCATTGATAAATAAATTGTAAAAGAAGTGATACACATATACAATAAAATATTAAACAGCAATAAAAAAGAATGAATTCTTGTCATTTGAGACAATATGGATGAACTTAGTGGGTATCATGCTAAGTGAAATAAATAAGACAGAGAAAGACAGGTACCATATGGTTTCACTTATTAGTACAATTTAAAAAAGAAAAAAATGAACAAACAATTCAAAACAAAAACAGACTCATAGAAACAGATAACAAAGGGATAGTTATCATAAAAGAGGGGGCAGAGGAATGGGTAAAAAGATGAAGGAGAATATAGTCAATAATATTGTGATAAGTTTGTATGATGATCAGATGATTACTAGAATCACTGGGGCAATAACACAAAGATATAAAAATAATGAATCACTATATTGTACATCTGAAACTAATATAACAATCATAATATGGTATATCAATTATACTTAAATAAGAAAGACTTGTACTCAAGTTTTTAGATTTAATATATTTGTTTTTACTGCTTTATTAAGGGCAAAAAAATTTTTTAGAGAGCACTGAAAACAAATGTGTGAGCAATTCTTTGAGTCATGACTACCCTGAAGAATCTAGTCTGCAAATTCCTCAGCTATAACGGTCACATAAATGCTGAGCACACAAAATATTTAGAGTTGGACTTTAAAGCCCTTCCTAAAGCCTTAGATCTTTAACAACATAGCCCTTAATTAAAGGTCAGATTACAAAATCCTGTGCTCCAGACAAGACTAAAAAGAAAAAAAGAAGTAAAAATATCTGGTTTGGCTTAAATTTGTTGTGGGTAAAAAGTAAGCCAGGTGGTAAAAGACAAATACCATATTACCTTACCTTTAACAGGAACCTAATCAACAAAACAAACAAACAAGCAAAATATAACCAAAGATACTGAAATAGAAAACAGGCTGACAGTGACCAGAGGGGAGAGGGGAGGGAATTTCAGGGGAAAAGGGGAAGGAGTTGCAGAAACAAGTATAAAGGACATTTGGACAATAACACAGGGGGATGGAGATGGGAGGGAGGTGGGGATGGCAGGTAGGTGGGCTGGGATAGAGGTAAAAGGCAGAAAACTGTACTGGAATGACAATTAAAATAAAAAATAAAATAAAGAATAATAAAGTTTCATTGAGAACATGTAATCACTGGCCATTCTCACATGGGTAGGTGGTCAATTTTTATATTAACAGTACAGGATGGAAAATTTCATGCTGAGAAATTAAGACTTAGTTCTCAGAATGGTGGTAGTCAATCCACCTGTCAGACGCAAACACCTTCAATAAAGACCTCATGCAATACCTACACATTATTTTAAATCTGACCTTCAGGAAAAGGAAATAATCCTACAAAGTGAATCACACATACAGGGAGAAATAATGAGGTGAGAAGCTGGTAAGCATGTGGGTAAAGCATAATGTTCAAATTTAAGTATATTTGATATATAGTAATATGAATATAAGCATACATTTATAGAATCCTAAGAGGGAATTGAAAAATATTCCCCATTTCACTGGGAATTCTTAAAACATTTATCTTTGTAACAGAAAGATAAAGCTGACACATTTCTATATCCTTATAATTTTATGTGACAGGAAAATAAAGGAGATCTATAATCATAATCCAAGGGAATTATGAATATATGCACTATGTTAAAATGTAAAATTTGTTATGATAGAAAAATTTTAAAATATGTGTATTTTAGATTAGAAAATTGAAATAATAATATTTTGTTAATATTGAGGCTAGTTTTGATAACTTTTCAGCTAATCACTATAAATGTGACCCCAGACCACTTTATAGAGAAGTCTTAAATGAATACACTATACCAAGAACAAATTTATCTTTCACTACAGTTAATAAGTGTAGATACAAGTAAAAATATAAGTAAATACAAGTAAAAATATACTTTATATGAAGTCATTAGCATCTATTCTCTTTAAATCCCATGAAAGTTTTCATATGGATGTTTACATCCAGAGATGGGAGCATCTCTGTTCCATATAGAGACGTTCCCAAGAGAATACAATATCTCTGAGGAAAGAATGTATTTATTATAATCAGTCACTAATTAGAATTTAAATGTTCCATTCAAGAACACAGTTTCAAAACCACAAACTTATAACATTATCTTTTAAAATAATTGTGGTATTTTGAAATTATTAATATGTTCTATAATGGCTATCATTAAATAATACATTTATTATTAAGAATTAAATTAAGAACTAAATAAGTTTCAAATTTTAATAAATGCATTATGTAATGATCAATATTGTATATATATATATTTTTTAACAACAGACATTTTAAAAAAGATTTTTATTTATTTAGTTTTAGAGAGGGAAGGGAGGGAGAAAGGGAGAGAGAGGGAAACATCAATGTGTGGTTGCTGGGGGCTGTGGCCTACAACCCAGGTATGTGCCCTGACTGGGAATCGAACCTGCGACACTTTGGTTCACAGCCTGCGCTCAATCCACTGAGCTACGCCAGCCAAGGCATGATCAATATTATAAACTAAATTTCTACTTGTGGTAGTATGTGAAATTAATAGATGTATAATTATAACTTTTCCAGGAATACTTCCAAATCATTAAAATGAAAAGTTTTATACAGTTGCACTGGAAACGCTAACACACAAATAAATGGACCTTTGTGCTATTTCATATAGGCTTCCCTTTAATCCCAAATTTAAGTGAAGCATAAGACAACTTTCTTGTGAGATAGAAGTCTTTAGCTAGAGAAAAACCTCTGCTTTCTTTCTGAAATCTCATATCTATATTTAATTTTTTAATATTTTATTTTGACATTTAATCTCTATTGTATTTTTCCATTACCATTTAGTCCCCTCACACCCCTGTAACCCCCAGTGATCACCACACAGTTGTCCATGTCAGTGAGTCCTTTTTCCTTTTTTTCAGTCCCTCTTCCCCCTAACCCCACTTTCCTCACTAGCTGTCATCTGCTCTCCATCTATAAGTCTGTTTCTATTTTGCTTGTTAGTTCAGTTTGTTCATTAGATTCTACATATGACTGAAATCATATGGTATTTGTCTTTCTCTAACTGACTTATTTCACTTAGCATGATATTCTCCAGGTCCATCTATGCTGTTACAATGGGTAAAATTTTCTTTTTTATAGCCAAGTAGAATTCCAATGTGTAAATGTCCCATAGTTGTTTTATCCACTCATCTACTGATGGACACTTGGACTGCTTCCATGTCTTGGCAATCTTGACCTTCATTAAAGCTGTGCAAACTGGAGACACACATGAACAAGTGTTATGTAAATGAGTTGGCTAAAATTCACTTTATCCTCAAATATAGCTTTAATGTCAGATATAGTTCCATTTTATCCCACATCTTCTACTTACTAAATGTGGGAACATAGTATTTTAGTATTAAAACCTTTTTACACTTATCAGATGATTTTGCATAGGATGAAATAGCATATGCGTTCTTAAAGTTTTGTCAGATCACATGGCAGAACAACACTATATACATATACACTAAACTAGTGATATGGTATAAAAGAATACATGAGGACTTCATTGAACAGTGCAGCCTCAGAGACAGCTCGGTCAGATCTCACAGAGACTTTAACACTGTTCAGGAACTATATGATCACTTAGGACACAGTGCAGCAATGTGGACATGGCTCCTTTATTTCTTCTTTTGCAATAGCTTTACATAATTTAGTATCCTTGAGCTTCGTTGCATCATAATGTTTGTGTGTGTGTGTGTCTGTGTCCTCAATTTCTGTTCAGTGTTCGATCTTGCAAATGTTTCTAGTATGTCTCTACACATTTGATAAAAATCTCTTCAAGACATAAGGACTGATTGGTTGGTGGGCACAACTTGTACACCAAATAATTATTTGACTGCTTACTCACCTATAGTCGAACGATTTTGGGCCAGAAATCCATCCCATGCCTGTTCAGTTCTTGCAAGAATGACAGAGCCTTTCGCTATGCTTTTCAAGAAAAGTTCTCTGTATTTTCCAAAATATCCAATTAAAATTAATATATAATGACATTTTTATATAGGAAACATAATGCCAATCTGTAGCACTATGCCTCTTAATATATCTCTTAATCACTGTATTTCAAACATACTGACTTTATATCTAAAATAAGAAAAAAATGTTCCTTGTCCCTTCCATAGGATATTGACTTTGTTTTTTACTTTACCTGAAACACTCTTTTTAGACATTTTTATAATTGGTATAATGTAATAATTTAAGACTCAGCTTAAATGTACTTCCTAAAGTGTAGGACTTTCCTTGGCCAACCACATAAAGTCACTCCATATTCGACTACCCTGTTTTATATCTTTCAGATTACATATCACTATATAAAATTGCTTTACTTTTCTGTTTGTTGTCATATTAAAATATAAGCATCACCAGGCCTGGACTATGTCTGCTTTGTCTCCCTCAATCACTAGTTCCGCAAACTGACTAAGACAGAGTAGGTCCTTATCAGGTGATTTGGACCTGATACGTGACTGGACTATTAGTAGGCATTTACAACAAAGCTCCCCTCTACCTGGTAAAGTATATCAGACACCTCGGTACTACACAAGTATAAAAATTGGTCCTGACAAATATCCCCAAAATTAATATATGAAAATGTCATACATTTTTAAATTTCCTGAAATAGGACTGAACATGTATTTGGTCAGTGTGCAGAGGCTTTGTTTGTGGTTTGGCTCCCTCGGACTTGTGTACGTTCCAGCCCCTGAAGCTCTGCTAGCACTGGCATGGGCATATCTCAGAAATGATTGCGGTGTGGCTCTGGCCCAAAATAGCCTAGATGCTATGACTCAGACATCAATAAAAATAGCATTTTTAAATTTTTTGAAATATAGTGATATTAGTTTCATTTTGAAGTTCACATAGCTCCCCACATGGTAACAGGAAACGTCAGACTCCACCAGATAAATAATAGATAAACAGATAGATGATAGATATTTTATTTTGTAGAAAAGAAATTTAGAATGATTATTTCTTTCAGCATTATTCATGACATTATTGTTTAAACTATACCTAGAATTTCCTATTGTGTGTATAGGAAAGACTGAGAAAGTAAAAAATAGAGTAGGAGGGTAGGTACAGAAAAAAATGAAATATGATGAATGAAAACTTTTTGTATATTTACTTAGACAGTTTTAACATTTTTAAGTATTAAATTGCAAAAACATAATGTATTATTTATTCTGGTTTTCTCTGCTAGGCAGCAGAAGCAAAATATGAGATCACTTTATCTTACTCTATGATTTCCAAGGTACACTATAATTTAGGAGACTAGATTGTATAGAAAGAGTCCTGAGAATGTGTTTTCACACAGCCAAGTAAAATCTTATCAGCATAGTGCTAGGTGGCATTTGAATGTCTGTATCCACAGGTTTTATGGCCATAGATCCTCTTTTTTTAATGCAGGAATCAAGGAAAAGAACATGAACAAAGCAAATCACTTAAACAAAATTGTAGCAAACATCTGCCATAAAAGTCTACAGAAAATAAAAGATAAGTGAATACAAACAAAATGTGTAGACTTGTAATAACTGCAATTTTTACTTCTACAAAGCCATAATTCAAAAACAACTAAAGATAAACAAGAGCCTGTTACAAACATTGTTGACATAAATTCCAGGTACTTGATAGAAATAAAAGAATTTTTAATAATATGCCCTTGAGCCCTGACTGGTGTGACTCAGTTGGTTGGGCATTGTCCCATAAACTGAAAGGTCATAGATTCATTTTCTGGTTAGGGGTTATGCCTAGGTTGTGGGGTTTCTTCTTGAGCTGGGGTGAATATGAGAGGTAACCAATCGATGTTTCTCTTTCACCTCAGTGTTTCTCTCTGTCTCTCTCTCCCTTCCCCTATCTCTAAAACCAAATACCATATGATCTCACCTTTAAGTGGAACCTAATCAACAAAACAAACAAGCAAGCAAAATTTAACCAGGGACATTGAAATTAAGAACAAACTGACAGTAACCAGAGGGAATGTGGAAGGGGGGTAATGAGGGGAAAGGGGGAAGGGTTTTCAGGAACAACTATAGAGGACATGTGGACAAGACCAAGATGGGGGTGGGATCAGGGGAGGGAGGTAGGGACAACTGGGGTTGTGGGGGAGTGGTGGGGGAAAAATGCAGACAACTGTACCTGAACAACAAAAACATTACTAAAAGCAAAAAACAAATACAATCAATAAGCATGTTCTCAGATGAGGATAAAAAATTTATGCCCTTGAAATTAAATTGACAATAAATTTGGCTTTTTGTTATACTTAAATCCAATTCTAGTATATCTCTGTTATCATTTTAGAATTATAGAAAAGGAATGTAATGGGAATAAGAACGAGATTAGCTAACATACGTGTATATTTGTGTCTTCTATTGGTTTTTATATAACTTGAAGTAAATTGGAAAAATGTTTTAGAATAATATCAATCACAGATTACAAATAACAAATTTGATAGATTTTTAGATTTGATAGATTGATAGATTATTATAATAAGTTGGGTTGTTTACAGGTATTTGGAATGGGCCAGGGGTAGGAACAGCTCCCCAACACACCATCTAATAAGATACTTGCCTCTAGGTGCCAGCATTTTTGCCACTACAGTTCCTAAAGAATCAAGTCTTCATTATCACATTGATTGTCTCCAAAACTAATCTTGTTCAGGTATATCTGACTGATAAAACCTAGGACACAAACCTGCAACTTAGAAATAGGTAAGCCTGGCACTCACCAGTGTGGCTGAGTTGGTGGGAGCATCATCCCATATACCAAAAGATTAAGAGTGTTTACTCCCTAGTCAGGGCACATATCTAGGTAGTTCATTCAATGCTCCATCGGGGTATGTATGGGAGGCAACCAATTAATGTTTCTCTCTCACAGTGTTTTTCCCTCACATGGATATTTCTTTCTCTCTTTCTCCCTCCCTCCCTCTCTTCCTCTTTCTCTGAAATCAGGGGTATTTTACCCAGCAAGGATATTTTATGGCTGTTGTAATGGAACAGCATGGCACAAAATCTGGGAAATTATCATTAGATTATGAAGTCACAAATGACAAATATATACTACTAGACCATGTAAAATTCCTGCCTGTCACAAAACTGCTTCTTAAAAGGGAAATGTTGAATTAGATATGATGACTTGATTTCAAAGTCATAAATATCTAAAACTGAGTTCAGATTTTTGGCCAAAAGTGACATCTAATATGGTTCTCATTATTAGGATTGGAGATGGGTTGTTGTAAAACCCTAATCATAATTTTTTCACCCTAAGTCCTAATATACCAAATCCCTATACTATAGTAACTGTAACATTTCTAAAGTTTTTCTCAAAACTTAAACATTTCAACGAGATTAAAGAAAAAAATAAAAGAAATAGTAAGATAAATCCCCAGAAAAAATAAAATAAAATAATGTACCTGATAAAGAATTCATAATAATGGTTAGAAAATGTTCAATAATCTTGGAAAAGGAATGAAAGAATACATAGGAAAATTTAACAGAGTCAGAAAATATATGAAAGTTAAAAACAGAAGTTATGGACCTGAAGAGTACAATAACTGAACTTAAAATGCACTAGACGGGTTTAATACATCTGATGGGAGAAAGCAGAGAAAAAGCACTAGTGACCTGAAAGGCAGTGCACTGATATTCACCCAATACAGCAACAAAAATATAAGAGATTTTTTTTACCAATAACTTTATTATTTTGGATATGTTGAGTGTGTCAGCTATCCCTCACATGGTATAACATTGATTTTTCTCAATTTAATCACTATCAACTTCAACTAGTCTATCTGACTGTGAAGCATTGCCCAGCGTGAAACTTCACAAATCATTTATGGCATGATCAATCAGTCACAGCACCTTCTCCACACACTGATGAATACATATATGTATTTCTGGACTTTAGTTGAGTTTTTACCTTTCTTGAAATAAAGCATAATATGCCAAAACATTGCTTATTTTCTTCCATCTTCAATATTAAAATGCCTACACAAAAATTCACCAATTCTGATGTTTTTTATATGAATGCTGATATGGCAGCTGTCACAAAACAATCTCACAAAATTGTTTTGAATGAAGTTAAAGACAGCTAAGTGCTACTAGAGCCATCTTACAGAAGAAAACAATTTTTTTGCCCAACCCAACAGATACATACAGAACATTCCAAAAAGCAGAATATACAATTTTCTTAAGTGCACATGGAACACTCTTCAGGATAGAGCATATGCTAGCTCAAAAAACAAGTCTTAATAAATTTAAAAAATAAATACCAAGATATCAAGTGTCTTCAGAGATCACAATGGTATAAATCTGGAAATCAATCGCAAATGAAAATGGTAAAAAATCACTAATATGTGAAGATTAAACAACATGATACTAGACAATCAGTGGGTCAAAAAGGATTCAAAGGGAAAATTTTAAAAAATACATCAAGACAAATGAAACTAAAAGAAAATGCTTCAAAATATATGTGATGCTGCTAAAGCAATTATAAGAGGGAAGTTTATACCAATACAGGCCTACCTCACGAAACAAAATATATCTGAAATAAACAATCTGGCATTACACCTAAAGGAATAACAACAAAAAAATTAAAAGAAAAAACAAAGCCCAGACTGTGTAAAAGAAATAATGAAAACAGAAGTGGAAATGAAATAGAGACCATTCCTCCAAGAAAAAAAAATAGTAGACAAGACCAACAAAGAATTGGCTCTTTAAAAAGATTAAAAAAAAACTGATTGAATAAAAGTCTTTCTTTAGACTCACTAAGAGAAAAAGTGATGGTTCAAATGAATAAGAAACAAAAGAGAACTTAAAACTGATAACGCTGAATACAAGAGATCATAAGTGATTCCTATGAAGAATTCTACATCAACACATATGGCAACTTAAAATTAATGGATAAATTCCTAGAAGTGTATCATATTCCAAGAGTGAACCATGAAGACATAGAAAATCTGAGCTGATCATTTACTAGTAAGGAGATGTGATCATTAATAACAATAATTTAAAAACTCAAGAGAAAACAGTCTAGACTGGGTGGATTCTGGGAATTTTCTTAAACATTCAAAGATGATTTAATATCTATAATTCTCAAACTCTTTAAAAAAAACTGAAGAGGAGGAAACACTTTCAAATTGATTAATGTGGCCATCATTACCCTGATGCTAAAACCAGACAACAAAATTGCAAAAAGAAAAAAACACATGACAAGCCAATCACCCTGATGAAAACAGATGCAAAATTTCTCAGCTCAATATTAGTAAACTGAATTCAACAATATATTAAAAGGATTATGTGCTATGATCAAATGGGATTTATTCTAGGGATGTTAAGATGGTTCCATATCTAAAAATCAATCAGTGTGATACACCATATTAACATAATAAAGGGTGAAAATGATATGATCTTCTCAACAGATGTAGAAAATGCATTTCACAAACTTCAACATTCATTTATGATTAAAACTCTCAACAAAGTGGGTATTGAGGAAACACACCTCAACTTAATGAAGACTGTATATGACAAACCCACAGTTAACATTATAACCAAGAATGAAAAGATGAAAACTTGTCCTTTAAGAAGAAGAACAAGACAAGGATGCCTACTCTTGACCATTTTATTTGACATAGCATTGGAAATAATAGCCACAGCAATTAAGCAAGAGAAGAAGTAAAAGGCATCCAAATTGGAAAGGAAGAAGTTAAATCATCATTATTTGCAGTTAACATTATATTACATAGAGAAAACACTAAACACTCCACCCCCAAACTGTTAGAACTAACAAATGAATTCACTAAATTCCAGGAAACAGAATACTGACATCCCTATACGCTATTAATGAACTACCAGAAAGAGAAATTAAGAAAACAATTTTGCTTCTGGCCAAGATGGAGGTGTAGATTGACACACTGTGCCTCCTCACACAACCAAGAAGAAGGACAGCAACAAATTTAAAAACAAAAACCAACCAGAACTGACAGAAAATTGAACTGTATGGAAGTCCGACAACCAAGGAGTTAAAGAAGAAATATTCATCCAGACCGGTAGGAGAGGTGGAGATGGGCAGCAGGGTGGAGAGGACTCATGGCAAGGTGGTGGCTGGAGGACACAGCAAGGTGGCAGATGGTGGATCAGGTGGTCCCACATTCCCATGCTGATAAACCAGGGAATAACTGGGGAGAGAGACAGACCTTGCAACTCAGGGTCCCAGCATGGGGAAATAAAGCCTCAAACCTCTGATTGAAAACACCTGTGGGAGTTGAGGCAGCAGCGGGAGAAATTCTCAGCCTCACAGTAGTGTTCGTTGGAGAGACCACAGGGTCCTAGAATGTACACAAGCCTACCCACCTGGGAATCAGCACTAAAAGAGCCCAACTTCATTGTGGGTAGTGGGGAAAGTAACTGAAAACTGGCAGAGAGTGGAGCAAATGGTGGTGTTCCCTTTTGGACCCCTCCCCCACATACAGCATCACAACACAGTGACCTGGTTGCCCTGCCCTGGTGAACACTTAAGGCTCCGCCCCTTACTATGTAACAAGCATGTCAAGACAAAAAACGTGGCCCAAATGAAAGAACAAATCAAAGTTCCAGAAAAGATACAACTAAGTGATGAAGAGGTAGCCAACCTATCAGATGCACAGTTCAAAATGTTGGTAATCAGAATGTGCTCACAGAATTTGGTTCACTATGGTCCCAAATTAGATGAAAAAATGATGACTTTGCTAAGAGAAATGAGGCAAAATGTACAGGGAACCAACAGTGACAGGAAGGAAACTGAGACTCAAATCAATGTTTTGGAGCTCAGGGAAGAAAGAAACATTCAACCAGAACAGAATGAAGAAACAAGAATTCAAGAAAATGAGGAGAGGCTTAGGAACCTCCAGGACATCTTTAAACATTCCAATATCCTAATCATAGGGGTGCCAGAAGGACAAGAAGAAGACCAAGAATTTGAAAACTTAATTGAACAAATAATGAAGAAAAACTTCCCCAATCTGGCAAAGGAAATAGACTTTCAAGAAATTCAGGAAGCTCAGAGAGTCCCAAAGAAGTTGGATCCATTGAAGCACACACCAAGGCACATCATAATTATATTACCCAAGATTAAAGATAAGAAGAGATTCTTAAAAGCAGCAAGACAAAAGAACACAGTTGCCCACAAAGGAGTGACCATAAGACTGTCAGCTGATTTCTCAAAAGAAAGCTTGGAGGCAAGAAGAGGCTGGAAAAAAATATTCAAAGTCATGAAAGGCAAGGACCTACATCCAAGATTACTCTATCCAGCAAAGCTATCATTTAGGATGCGAGGGCAGATAAAATGCTTCCCAGATAAGGTCAAGTTAAAGGGGTTCATCATCACCAAGCCCTTATTATATGAAATGTTAAAGGGACTTATCTAAGAAAAAGATAACAAACATGTACAGTAAAATGACAGCAAACTCACAATTATTAACAACCACACTTAAAACAAAAACAAACTAAGCAAACAACTAGAACAGGAGCAGAATCACAGAAATGGAGATCACATGGAGGGTTATCAGTGGGGGAGTGGGTGGGGAGAGAGGGAAAGGTACAGAGAACAAGTAGCATAAATAGTAGGAAGAAGATAGACAGGGGGAGGATAAAAATAGTATGGGAAATGTAGAAGCCAAAGAACTTATATATATGACCCATGGACATGAACTAAAGGGGGGAATGTGGGTGAGAGGGGGTGTACAGGGTGGAGGGGAATAAAGGGGAGAAAATGGGACAACTGTAATAGCATAATCAATAAAATATATTAAAAAAGAAAACAATTTCAATTACAATTACATAAAAAAATAGAATAAAATATCTAGGAGTAAATGTAAACAAGAAGGTAAAAAACCCATACACTGAGAACTGTAAGACATTGATGAAAGGAATTAAGCAAGACAAAGAAATAAAAAGATATTCTGTTTCATGAATTAAAAGAATACTGTTAAAACATCCATACCATCTAAAACAATCTACAAATTCAATGCAATCTCTATCGAAATTTCATTGCATTGTTCACAGAACTACAACAAATAATTCTAAACTTGTATGAAACTGCAAAAGATCTCAAATAACCAAAGCAATATGGAAAAGAACATAGCTGGAGGCATCACACTCCTTGATTTCAAAGTATACTACAAAGCTATAGGAATTAAAACAATATGGTACTGACATAAAAACATACACACAGATCAATGGAACAGATAGCAAAGCCCAGAAAAAAACTGCACATATATAGTCAATTAACTTATGACAAAGTAGCCAACTAATTTACAACAATGGAGTCAAGAATATGCAATGGGAAAAGGACAGTCTCCTCAGCAAATGGTTCTGGGATATCAAGCACTCACATGTAAAAGAAAGAAATTAGACCTATTTATATAATCCACACAAATTAACTTAAAATAAATTAAAGACTTGATTTTAAGACCTGAAGCCATAAAATTCCTAGGGAAAAATATAGGTGGCACTTATTTTGGGAGGGGAGTAGGATGTATAAGGCAAGGGAAACAAAAGCAAAAATGAACAAATGAAAACTACATTTAACTAAAAATCTTCTGCACAGAAGGGAAATCATCAGAAAAACAAAAAGGCACCCTACTGAATGGGAGAAGATATTTGCAAATCACACATCTGATAAAGTGTTAATATTAAGATACAACTCACAGAACTCAACTATGTAAAAACTACAAACCCAACTAAAAATGGCCAGAAGACGTCAACAGTGAATAGATAAAAAGTTGTGGTACATATGTACAGTAAAATATTACTCTGCCAAAAAAAAGAATGAAGTCTTGCCATATGCTACAGAATGGATGAACCTAGGGTATTGTACTAAGTGAAATAAGTCAGAGACAAATACCATGTGATTTCACTTATATGTGGAATCTAAAGAGCACACTAAGCAAGCAAAATAGGAAGATAGTCTTAGATACAGAGAACAGACAGATGTTTGTCAGAGGAGAAAGGTGTTGGGGCCTGGGTGAAAAAAGTGAAGGGATTGAGAACCACACATCAAAAAGTCACAAAACAGTCCTGGAAATGTGAAGTGCAGCACAGGGAATAAAGTCAATAATATTGTAATATTATGTATGGGGCCAGGTGGGTACTTGAAATATTGAGGGGACCACATTGTAAAGTATATGACTGTCTAACTAATATGCTGTACACCTGAAGCTAATACAAAATAATATTAAATGTAAACTATAATTGAAGAACAAAATTTAAAAAATGGAGAGATTGAGCAAAAAGGCAAAAGGACCCACGGACATAGACAACAGTATGGTTACTGCTGGGGGAAGGGAGCTATAAGGGGAATAAATGGTAGTGGAAAAATATAATAAATGTTATATATTTTTAAAAATGGGCAGATCTAAATAGATGTATTTCCAAGGAAGCCCTATATATGGCTGATAAGTACAAGATAAAATGTTCAATGTCACTAATCATCAGGGAAGTGCAAATCAAAACCACAATGAGATATCTCCTCACACCAGTTATGGTGGCCATTGTGAAAAAAAAATAAGAAATGACAAATGTGGAAAAGATGTGGAAAGAATGGCCACCCTTGTATACACTGTTGGGGGATATGTAAACTGGTGCAATTACTATGGAAAATATTTTGGAGATCCCTTAAAAGTTAGCAAGAGAACTGCCATATGATCCAGCTATTCTACTTCTGGGTATTTACCCAAAGAAAATGTAGACATTCATTTAAAAAGGTATCTCCACTTTAACTGTAACACAATCGACAAAAGAAAAAAACCAAACAAAACATAACTGGAGACATTGAAATTAAGAACAATCTAACAATAGCCAGAGGGGAGGAGAGAGGGGACAGTGGGGAGAAGGGTTTTCAGGAACTACTATAGGGGACACATGGACAAAGCCAAGGAGGAGGATGGAAACGAGAGGGAGGTGGGTTTGGCTGGGGTGGGCAGGAGTGGTGGTGGGGAAAATGCAGACAACTGTAACTGAACAACAATTAAATAATTTAAAAATAAATAAAAAGGTTTCTCCACTGCTATATTCATGGCAGCATTACTTACAATAGCCAAGATATGGAACAACCTAAGTGCCCATTGATGGATGAACAAATAAAGAAAAAGGGAAATGTTAATCATTTGGTGGAAATGTTGTTGGGAATGCAACCCAGTGTGGCCACTATGGAAAATAGCTTTGGAAATTAAAAATAGAACTGCCATATGATCTAGCAATCCCACATCTGGGTATATCTCCAAAGGAAATGAAAACAGGATATCGGAGTAACTATACTCTCATGTTCATTGTAGCATGAGAAAACCGCGTAAAACAGGTAAAAAAGCAAGTCCCCTATAAGAGAGCAAATAGGATAGTCTCTTCCACATAAAATAGAAAATGACAGATGACAATGTTTATAAATTTTGCAGGAAGATTTTGTAAGATTTTGACAAATAATCAGTTAAATTGTTGTAAACCTATTAAAACAATAGTGATGAAACAAAGATGCAATTATTCCAAAGATGGTGTACATAAGAGAGTCTTAGAAAAGGGACTTGACTAGACTTCAGCCAACAATAAAATAAACCCAAATAAAATAACCAGAAATAGGGAAGCTGTGGTAAACAAATAGACAACTGATAAGGAGCAATTAAATACAATTTTCCCAAATCTTAGGACCAAACAACTAAGTAGTATAGAAACTATGTTAAATGTAAAACTATTGAAAAAAATGAATATAATTGTTTGATAGGTAGAAAGGGAGATGAAATTGGTAGCTGTAAGATGTATACTTAAAATCTTCATGTGTTCCACATTTTTTGGCTTTATTTTTAGCTTTATTTTCTGACTCCATATATGGTCTATTTTGGTGGATGTGCCATTTGCACTAGAAAAGGATTCCCACTGTTTTTGGCTTAACTACCCTACAAATGTCTATTCGATCCAGTTGATTTATGGTGTCAGTTCTATATTTTCCATTCTTTATTAGTTCTGTCAATTACTACAAGAAAAGTGTTGAAGTCTCCTATTATAATAGTGGATCTGTCTCCCTTTCTCGTAAGTCCATATTCGCTTCCTGTATTTTGAAGTACTTTTGTTAGGTGTATATACATTTTAGATTATTGTGTCTTTTTTAGTGAATTGACTTCTTTTTTCCCATATAATATTCCTTATTCTTGATAAAATTTTTGATTTAAAGTCTGTCATTTGATACCATTTAATTCAAAGTCATTTGAACTTTGTATAGCAATCAAAAAAAAAAAAAACCTAGTTTTCTTGCAATGGATTCCCATAGTTTTCTTTAAAACCTAGTTTTCTTGCAATGGATTCCCATAGTTTTCTTTAATCTGAGAATGTATTTATTTCACTTATTCTTGAAAGATATGTTCATTGGATATAGATTTCTGGGTTGACATTTTATTTATTTCACTTCCTTAAACATGTGTTGCTACTTCTTTCTGGTTTCTCTAGTCTTTAATGAGAAATATATTGTCATTTAAATTGATATTAGCATGCAAGTAGTTTATCATTTTTCTCTAGCTGCTTTAAGTAGTTTTTCTTTGTCTCTAATTGTCAGCAGTTTGTTTACGATGTATCTTAGTGTCAATTTCTTTGCCTATAGACTGTTTGGTGTTCTGTGAATGTCTTGAATCTATACAGTGATGTGCTTTGGCACATTTGGGGATTTTCCAGCCTTTTTCTTTTTACATTTTACTTTTTTTGTATGTTTCTACTGAAATCTTTCTCAACTTCTATGATAGTATCTCTCAAAGAAATCTGATATACTATTCATTTTTTCAATATTTTTCCGTTTGGTCAATTTGAATACTTCCTATAGATTTATCTTTAAGTTCACTGACTCCGGCATTTGTCATCTCCTTTCTACCTTTGAATCGAAAACAGTGAGGGAGGTATTTTTGTTGTTTTGTTTTAGTCCTAAAATTTTCTTTTGATTTTATAAAAAAATTTTCCATTCTTTGCGTTATTTATTTTTACTGAGAATTTCTCTCTCTTCATTTAATTTAAGGGTGTTTGTTTTTATTTGTTGGACAATGTTTATAAAATGCTCCTTTAAAGTTTTTCTCAAATATATGTAACATCTTTGTTGTCTCAGTGGTCTTTTCCTATGTAAGTTGCTATATTTCTGATTCTTTTTATGCAAAAAATTGTATTGTCTGCTCTCATTTTGAAACATTTGTTAGGAGACTGTCCTGTTTAAATCCTATAGAGCACGTTGGTATTTCTCTTGTTTTGACAGAAAATCAACCTTCTTGGTTAAGACTGTAAGCTCTGTGGGTCACAGCTTCAATGTAAGTTGTTTTCAAATCTTTGCAGGGCTATTTAGAGCTGTCTTATCTGTGCTGCAATCACATCTAATCTGGGACACTGGCAGTGGTTTAGCTCATGGTTCAGTTTCCAATGTCTGTGCACGCTGTTTAAATCAGATTCTCACATGCATATCTCAGAGGTGAGCTCAGGAGTTTGTAAACAACTGTGAGGTTGCTTTCCCAAATTAATCACTCTCCACACTCTCCTCCCTATGTTGTGGTACCCTGGAGGATCTTTTTCCTATCCTTTGGCCAGAAGTCTGAGCCTTTATTTACATGACTCTTCCATGAACTTCCCACATCTGTGCCTGCATGACAGAGATAAGAGGAGAGAGAGAGGAACAATACCCAAAACAACAGAAAATTGTCCTATTATGGTTTCCTGATCAGAGGAAGTTTCTGTACCTTAGACCTTTGCTAATGCAGCTGCCTATTTTCACTGCTATTACTGTAACTACTGTATACTTATTTGAGGGTAAAATATAGGAGAATGGAGAATAGATAGACAATTGAGAATTCCTTTCACTCTGTCTCTGACTGTTAAGGGACCCCTTTTCCTCTCCTTAAGCCAGAATGAGAGGGCTTATTTGTGAGTGCACTTGGTCAGGGACCATGCTTGCTTCCAATGTGGAGCTGTACTCAGTCCAGGTCAGGGTGTGCCACACAGGAAAAAGTGACAAACTGTCTCCTATTTTGGTGGTACTTTGAATTCCAGCTGTATTCCTCAATGCACTTGGGACTATTTACATTTCAGAGACCTCAAGTAGCTGTCCCATGCATTCTCTCCAGGTTTTATAGCTGTATTCAGTGGGAGAGATGGGAGATTGTGCTTACTTCATATTACATGAAACTGAGCCCTCACCTTATTTATAATTTAATAAATTTTATTCCCTCAGGAACCATCCACCATAAAGGAAAGAGATCACTGAATTTGGAACTTTGGAAAAACACATTTTAAAAAATCTCTTTAACTTGATATGTTGAATCTTTATATATTTTTTCAGTCCCCTTTTTCACTGAATACATGTAGAAAATTAAACATAGTTCAAGCTTTATCAACTAACCAGCTCTACATTTGAGACCAGTCTCAATATACTTTCAAACTGTTTCTTCAGCAGAACAATAAATGAGCCAGGGCTAAATATTCTATTACTTCTGATCCAAATCATTTTATTTAAAATCAATTAAATTTAATATCTCTATATTTTGCTCTTAATAATCTCTCTATGGCTCGCAGAGCTTGGATCCTTTTTTATTTTTTCCTAATAAAAATACACCTAGTCTCATATTAAACATCTCTTCACTTACGTGCTGGAGTCAGGTGCCTCTGGTTTAGGAGAGTGTTTTGTGTATATCTCTTCCTAATTCCATGTTCAGTAACAACTGTTAGTGACTTGAATTTAGCTCTAGTAGCAGTATTTGTTCAACAAAAATTGTCAAATATTACAAATTGGATCACTGTTTTCTTTCCCTTTTTAATATACCCCAACTGTTTATTAAATATTTACTACGATGTCACTGCTTATACTCAAGAATAGGGATTTTACTTCATAGATAAAAAAAAATATTTCATAAAATATTTCACAGATGACAAAGGTTTACAAAATGTATAACAGGACACACACACACACACACACACACACATATATATATTAGATATATCAGTTCTTCTGGCAATATAACTTACTGTCACAGAATTTGGCTCTGATTTTTGAAAACTTGCCTAGCATTCTGTCACTCTATCAGATTCTGATTGCAAATAAATTGAAGCTGTACAAATAAATTGTAGCTTATATAGCCAAAACCTTGGCTGTTTGTTCAAAGCCTCTAATGATTGCTACAAGTATAAGACTAGCCACTATTGCCTATAGAGCCTGTGGACATATAATTTATATGCTGTATCCAAGTATATCCCTGACTGAATTGGGAGAATATTGCAGCTGCATTAGGAGATTTGTTTCTAAGTAACATTTAAACAGAAGAGTGTGTGAACATAGTTTAAATAAATCACCTTAATGGAATATAATCTTTCCCTTAAGAGAGCTCTTCTATGTAGGTGGAGTTACCAAGACACATTGATCCTGAAAGTGGAAAGAGTTGATTGGAGAAAGGCAAGAAGGTGGTACATGCTAGTTTTGGATTGAGAAGCAGGAAGCAATAAAGGGCTCTCATCTAAGACACACTGGCTCTGGTGATTTTATCATATGACAATTCAAGCTATAGTCCCCATGTTGAAGAGTCAGAAACCCAGTTTTATCAAAACAAGAATGGACATTCTAACAGAGGAATACTTATATAAAGAATTCTTAAGATTAGTGTATGAAAACAGAATACTAACTATACTTTGCCATAGTGTATGAACCTGACTACACAAATAGGCAGACCTACATGGAATGCCAAATCATAATCAGGTTATTTATTTGAATCAAAAGAATGTACAATAGCATTTGTTCTAAGAGAATATGATTTGTTTATGTCTACAATAGGATTTATCTAATCAATGAAGCTGTAACTACTGAAATCATTGGCTGAGATAATGGTGCTGGCTCCACAATTGGATGAGCTTAAATTTGGGAATTCACCGTCCACAATCTATTGGTTAAGGCTGGGACTGTGACACATCTGGTCTGACAACTGTATCTGATATTCATATTGAAACATTCTGTTTTTGTATTACTGTTTTTAAAAAGATATTTTATATTTATCCAGATTAAAATAAAAACATTTCTACACACATCCATGTTTATATTTGGAGGAAAATGATAAGCCAATTTATATAAGAATATTTCTGATAATTTTTCTATATTAATTATATTAAAGTAACTCTAAGCAGGATACTGTTATAAATGTGTATGACTAATATAAAGAAGATGCTATAATGTATGCATTTAAATTTCTTTCTCTCATTCCTACCTCCAAAAGTGTTTGATGCAGTAAACAGGCAGAAATTTAAAACAAAAGTGAGATTCAACAAAATAAAACAATGCTCTTCAGAAATGTGACAGTTGTGTTGTGGGCGCCATTGTTTCTGAACATTCAGAAATATGAGATTTAAAAGTGAAGGCATACATCCAAAAGAAAATGCTCAGTGCCAGAAATTTACTAAAACACCACTCAATAATTGAAGTAAACAGAAAGCAAGCTCATTGTCTGGCTAGTACTGAAATGGAGAAAAAAAAGTTCTTAGGTAGCAGAGGACTGACTTTTCCTAGATCTAAAGATGACAAGATTACCTGAACACCTAATATGGATTACTGACCACAAGCTGAAGAAACAAACACACACACACACAAACAAAAAGTTCTGTACAAAACCCAGATCTTACTTCTTTTCAGGTTACTGGTGGATAACATAAATTGTTTCTATTTTTATAGACCTTTACTGAAAAACATAAGAAATAGCTGATAAAAATTGTGGAAAAGCACTTTGCTACTCCATAGCCTCAGTAATTTTTCCGTGATTTCCAAAGATATAACAGGCATTAATTTAATAAATTGCTTTACTGTAAGGGCTGTGGGTGTCCCAAGTGAAGATAAAGGGATTCTCATTGCTGTGCTTCCTCAGATTCTCAGGTTTTTCTAAAAATAGTTCTGTTTTATTATTCACAGAAATAAATATTGACTACATTTGCCAAGTAGGTATTAAAATTAAAAGTTGTAAAGAGTACAAACTATTGACCCCAAATATAATCCCCTATAATATGTGGCTACAATTTGCAAACCATTATAAATACTTATAATATTTATAGAAATCCTCCACTCATTTTCTCAAGTCATTATTTTTATTATTTGCCCTGCTTGGAATTCTTCCCCTCAAGCTAATTAAATTATACACATTTCATAATTTAATTCAAGCTTTTATTCCTTCAAAAAGCTTTTCCACCGCTGAATTCGTAATATTCCTTTTCCTCACTATTAAAACTCTAATTGCAAAGAGCACTCAACTACTGTTTATCATTTAACATTATTATTTTCTTATACACAATGAGTACATTAAAACAAACTAACGTGAATAGGTATAAGAAGTAATGGTGGGACCAACATGAGTATTGTTGGATTGTGGTAGATCCATGGTGTTTGAGGTGTCTGCAGCAGACAAGTATAATGTAGGATTTTTGGTAATCACAGAGTTAATACTTATGATTATATAGCTAAGCCTTGTACATTTTCTGCATATGAAAAACTTTTGAGAAACACTTCCTTTTGAGAAACAATTTTGGCTTAAACCTCACCCCCCCTAGAAAATGATCAAGTGTGGTTGACTATGAGCTATCAAGTTATCTAAGAATCCCATTCTGAAATGGGTGTTTTCCGACCCACAGACTCATAAATTTGGATGTTTACAGTAATATTTTATAATCAAATGAAAATGTGATATATAGGATCAAGCTCAGGGAACTTCATAGGAAGTTATATTAGTAAGTTGTATTAGTAAGTAGGTCAAATTCTCATAGCACCTACTTCTAATATATAGGTACCTTTTCCAGTCACAAGCATGACCTCATGAGGAATTCTTATAACCGGCCCACTAAAGAAAAAGCTGAACATTGTACCACTTATGGGTAGAAAATTACAGTCATGAAAAGACTTAATTCTATATTTATAGAGAGTGGCTTCATTTTTCCTGACTGAATCTAGAACAATATTGATTACAGTTCCTGGAAGACTGCAAATAGATTATAGGTTTTCTGTATCTATTTAGTGTTTAATGCTGAATAATTGTTCAATCAAATATTTACCTAGGTCAAATCTGTTCTTGACCAGAACAAAACAAACAAACAAACAAAATAGAAACAGACTCATAGAATAAACCAATGGTTGCCAGATGGGGAGGGATTTTGGGGGCTAGGTGAAAATGGTGAAGGGATTAAGAAGTACAAACGTAGTTACAAAATAGTCATGGGATGTAAAGAACAGCATAGGAAGTAAACTAATGATATTGTAATAACTATGCATGGTGCCAGGTGGATACTAGACTTATTGAGGGCACCACTTCGTAAAATATATACCATATTTTTTGGACCATAAGATGTGCATAGGTTTTAGAGGAGAAAAATAGGAAAAAGCATTTTGAAGTAAAAAAAATGTGGTAAAATATTTAATAATATAAATAACATAATATTTCACCAATGTAAATGTAAACAGAACTCAAAAGCAGCATTAACAACCATTATTCCTCTCAAATTTGGGGGATAAAAGGTATATCTAATAGTCCAAAAATATGGTAAATGTCTAACCACTATGCTGTTCACCTAGAGCTAATATAGATTATTATTGAATGTCAAATGTAATTAAAAAATAAAAATAAAGTGTCTTTATAGAAAATTTTGTTTAACCTGTACTGCAAAATTCAGAGATTGACAGTCACTTACATTCATGGAAATATTTTGATGGTATGACTCCTAAATCATTTCTGTCATGAGTATTTTATTTTATTTTTTCTCTACTTAGGATGACTACAAGTAAATGAAAACATTCAAACTGGGAAAACTGAGGTTCTGTGTTGAGGGTAATCAAAAATACTATGAGCTTGAAAAACTCTATATTTTATAATTTAATATCAGCAATACCAGCTAGAAAGCAGTCACTAGAAAATCACAAATTTTTACTGACATTTTGAGAATGATACATTCAGCTCACTTAACATTTTTACAACTGACCACTTACTTGCTGGAACTAGTAAGATATACTTTCTTCTGACAGTAATTCTTGCTAGTCATTGATTTCAAAAGTCTGCTTTAGCTAAGGTAAATTGACATTTATATCACTAACTCAGCAGAGACGAAGTTTCAAAGAGTTTATTGTTCTGCCCTGAAGGGCAGCTGTATCACATAATATAAAAGACTTTGATCTGGCTTCTTGAGTAGACAGAAAGAAATGTATATGAAAGTAGCAGTTCTTTTTCACACATCCATTTAGCTGTGCATGGACTATACTGTTTTTGCTGGAGTGAAAGCAGAGAAAAGCACGTTTTAGTGAACAGATTTATAAACAGGTATCATTTGAGTCTGTTTCAGGCATCATATGAATTTGTTTGGATTCAGTTGTTACTAAGTGAATTGAAAAGAGAAATACCAAATTAAGTGTGATTAAACCTGGGAAACAAGCCTTTTAAAATCATAACAATTTTCTTTAGAACCTAGATAAGAATAAAACATTGCTGAATTCGAAACACAGTAGAGATATTTGTGCCTAATCAATGATAATAAAAGGAAGAAGTAGCATGATTCAATATTATTGCCTCAATAATAATGCTATTCATGTTATATTTGGATGGCCCAATTCCACTTCTATTCTATACTGATATTGCTATCATATTATAAAATAAATTCAATTCCCCACTCAATATTACTGCAAAGCTACTTTATAATATTTTACTTGATGGATGATTTCGCTTTTAATAGATCCTATTATTTGTTTTTCATTAATACTGATTACATGTATATTACTGCCCTCCAATTTACCCCTTTCAGTCTAATTTCAATGATTCAGTCATTTACTTAGAGCTTTCTTTAATCCTAGTATTAAACAGATTTCCATTTACACTCCATTTATATTTTGTTTGATAGAACTCATTTTGCTAATGTTCCAATATCCATTCCTTTTATTTTTATAGACTATTAAAAAACATCCTTTGAACAACTTTGTATCTGCAACCTGATAGGTTGTAATAATGCCATCAATACATATTACTTAAATTAATAATTCAGGAAATATCTGTTGATATCTACAGTCTACCAATTAAACTGAGAATATCATATTTCTGCAAACTTTTATGTTTTCTCAGCTATTTATTTTTTTATGCATTTTTTTTTTTTAGAATAGCTTCAGATCCACTTAACAGGTACATTCAAGTCTTAGAAGTATTTCTTTACTTAAATTTTTTTTTTTATTGTTGACACTATTATAGATGTCCTTCATTTTCCCACCTTTTGTCCCCTTCTACCCCGCCCGCATAACCCCTTCCCTGGCCTTGGCCACACTATTGTCAATGGCTGTGGGCCACGCATATATGTTCTTTGGCTAATCCCCTTCTTTTATCCAGTCGCTCTCTCCTTCCCCTCTTAGGGCTGTCAGTCTGTTTCATGTGTCCATGCCTCTGGTTCTATTTCGTTCAGTAATTTATTTTGTTCATTACATTCCACATATTAGTGAGATCATATGGCGTTTGTCTTTCTCTGACTGGCTTATTTAGTTTAGCATAATAATCTCCAGGTCCAGAAATCTTTTTTTAAAATTAGATTTTGAGAATTCATAAATGCTATGAAATTCCATTTATTTACAATATGTATTTATCTTTAAAAGTGGATAATACCTCTTTGAAAAGTTTGAAAACTTTAAAAAGTTTTTAAAAAACTATGGAAAAAAGTTTTAATTTGTATTTTATCAGAAACACAAATTTGTGTAATATCACTAGATTTGAAAAATATGAGACTGATGATATTTTTTAAAACTCTGTGCAAGTAGGCTGGCATGAAGCAGATAACATTGGATTTTTTTCTTATTTTTAAAGGCCCAGAATTGTCCTTGGATACTAGGAGAGGGCAATTGTTCAATTTCATGTACCCACTCATGGGATGGATTACTAATGTTAAAAAAATATGTATAAGTAGAACACAAGGCCCATGTAAAAAAAAATGATCCTATTTTATAACATATAAGGAAATAATGGTATATGTATTTTTATAGGAAAAAAGAAATCACAAAGTTATGAATGAACTGACAACGTTATTAAATTTCACTAAATAACAGCATAGGAAGCTTTATAAATTATTATACTATTAAAAATTTTGGATGAAAATTATGAAGATATAAAAAGGGCCTAACTCCTCAAATAATCTGTGTAATTTTGAAAATATATGTAGACATGTTTAAAATACAAATGTATAATAACGTATAAAATAAAATTTTCATATTCCCTTCCACATTTCTCTATCTTTTTTGTCAAGTGTACCCACTGTTAACATTTTTTTTGCATTTCATAAAAATTAATAAACATATATGTCAGTTCACATCTTTTGATAAGAATATAGCTTTTTAAATACAGTTTATTTTTTCAGTATGTAGTACACTATATTATAAACATTTCATTTATTTTTTATAATATGTTTTGGATGTATTTTCCTATCAGCCCAAAAAGGTCTAACTTGTTCACTGCATGTTCCTGTACTATAGCATATACATACACACACATGCACAGACACATTTACCAATATTTATTTAACTAATTCCTGCTTTTTAATTTAACATTATTATACGTATTTTTCCATCATGTGCACTATTGAAAACCACATCCTGGTGTTTGTAAGCATATTTTAAAGTGTAACTCTATGACAAGTTACTACATGTGGAATCTATTATTCATAATGTAAGTGCAATTAAAATTTATATAATCAATTTTCTTTCTGAAAGGGTTAGGAGTTGCCAGAATTTGCTCTCTAACTTAGTCTCTCTCTCCCTCTGCTTTTTCTTTCTTCTATTATCTGTCTCATTTACCACATATTGACAGCTTTAAAAATACTATTATTTTATTTTACTGGAAATGAGGTTACATGTCTACATATTTATTAATATTTCCAATGCTCTGTTATTTTCCTGCTCTAAATTGCTGACTTATATAATTTCATAATTTGTCTATGTTTAAATAATGAATGAGCCTTTTGTATATTGATGGTTGTTTGCAAAAATATTGTTTTTCTTTAATTCTATTTTTACTTTTCTTTCTATGCTTACTGTCATTATTTTGAAAAACAAGTGTTATTCCCTACTGGGGCTTTTAATTAAAAGGATTAATTAAAAGAATTTCTAATTAAAGGATTTCTGATGAAAAGGATTTCTCCATTTCAAGATAATAAAAACATCAAGACCTCTTTTATGTGGCATAGTATTGTTTTTTTTTAATAAAGATTTTATTTATTTATTTTTAGAGAGGGAAGGGAGTGAGAGAGAGAGAGAGAGAGAGAGAGAGAGAGAGAGAAACATCAATGTGTGGTTGCTGGGGGTTATGGCCTGCAACCCAGTCATGTACCCTGGCTGGGAATCGAACCTGGGACACTTTGGTTCCCAGCCCGCGCTCAATCCACTGAGCTACGCCAGCCAGGGCTCGCGTAGTATTGTTTTTAAAAAGGTATGTTATGAACCACATATATAGTTTAAAATTTTCTAGTATTTACATTAAAAAATCAAGTAAAATTAATTTTAACATCTTATTTACCTCAAAATATCTAAAATATTAACATGCAATCAATACAAAATTTATTAATAACTTCAATTATTTTAACATATGCACATTTTGTACTTAGAGTACATTTCAACTCGAAGCTAAATTTTCATGGGAAATACTTGATTTATATTTTAATTTAATATAATTTACAGTTTAAAATGTAGATTGACATCAGTCTAATAATCATACCTAACTAAATATTTTCCAATAACCAAATTTAACATTAGTTTTAAATTTAAATATGAGTCAACAGTGGGATCAAGAAAGAAATCAAAAGATACTTTGAAACAAATGAAAATGAGAACATAACCATTAAAATCTGTGGGACACTGGGGAAGCAATCCTAAGGGGGAAATTCATAGAGTTACAGGCCTATCTCAAAAAACAAGAAAAACCTCAAATAAACCATCTAACTTTATACTTAAAGGAACTTGAAAAAGAATAAACTTAAATATAAATTAAATGAAATACAAATTTTGTTGCTCATTTACACCAACCATATCTAAATTTCTCAATAGCCATACAAGGCTAATGGCTACTGTATTGGACAGCACAGTACTAGAAATTTTAGATTAATTGTCCTGATATTAGTTCATCCATATGAACAAATTTATGAACAAATTCCAGCTTCATTTTTGTCTTGGAGAGTGAAGCATTTTTATTGTCACATTTAAAAAAAAATAAAATCATTCATCTCACCACTAATCTTTATTGTGAACAAAATCTCTACACTCTGGGTCTATTCTGAGTTTGTTCTTCTGTTTCACTGAATTTTTTGTTTTATTTATCTTCTCTGATTTTTTTTAATTTCTTAATGAATCTAGTATAACCCAAATGCTAATACAGTCTCTCTAGTGCAATCCACCAAATTTGGGCTAGCCTTTATTAGGAAGTAAAACATCTTTCTTTGTTTATCCATTTCTCAATTTTAAATTTCCCATCTAAATTTAGATTTTTGATAGTGATGCAGGTGAATAAATTATTTAATTGACATTATTTTTGTAAAAGATTTTATTTATTTATTTTTAGATAGAGGAGGAGAGAAGGAGAAAGATGGGAAAGAAATATCAGTGTGTGGTTGCCTGTTGAGTGCCTCATACTGGAGGTCTGGTCCACAACCCAGACATGCGGCCTGACTGGGAATTGAACTGGTGGCCCTTTGATTCATAGCCCACACTCAATCCTCTGTGCTACATCATTCAGGGATAATTGACATTATTTTTCATGGGCCTTAAACTGGAGTGATTATAACTGCTTTTACACTATACATAAATATGAATTCTACCAGGGAAAGTATGCTGCTGTAGGAGAGACTCTAATTCAAGAAACTTGCTTAAACCCTGTGGTGTAAGTGCCATAATTCTTCAAAATGTCTTTAATTGTAAAATATAATTTTTTCCAGTCTTATTTTCTCCTTAAAGCCCATTTATGTGTGTGCACAGTTTGAGTCCAAAAGGCTTAAAATGATGTTTTTTTTAGTAGTGTACTTGAAAAGGAAGACTAGAATTGCATTGGAATTCAGTGGAATTTCATCTTGCTATACAACACTGATGTCCTAAAGTTCACCTTTGAATAGCTTTCCCTCGAAGTTCCTATCATCTCAAGACCTATTCCTTCTAACTCACCATCCACCCCGAACTCCACTGTCTTTAATTCTGTCCTTTCACTGTGCAGATATCTTCTTTCTTTTAATAAACACATTTAAATTGTAAAAAAAGTAAAAGTCACTATTTGTAAATGACATAATTTTATATGTTGAAAACCCGTTAAGGACCCTACTAAAATACATCAGAAATAATAAACACAGTAAAGGAATATGATGTAAAATTGATATACAAAAATCTGTTGCATTTTTATACACTAAAAATAAACTACTAGGAATAAAAATGAAGAAAACATCTTATTTACACTTGCAAAGATAAAGATAAATTCCTAGAAATAAACTTAAAAAAGGAGGTTAAAAAAATCTGTTAATTAAAAGTACAAGACATTATTGGAAGAAACTGAAGAAAACACAAAGAAATGGAGATATTCCCTCTTCCTGGATTGGAAGAATGAACATTATTAAAATATCCATGTTACCTAAAGCAATCTTCAGATTCTGTGCACCTTACGAAAATGTCAAAAGCATCTTTCACAGAAAAACAATCCTAAAATTTGTATGGAACCACAACAGAACCTGCATAGCCAAAGCAATCCTGAGAAAAATGAACAATGCCAGAGTCATCTCACTTCCTAATTTCAAACTGTACTATAAGACTATAGTAATCAAAACTGTATGGTATTGGCAGAAAAACAGACATAGAGACTAGTGGAACAAAATTGAGATCCCAGAAATAAAACCAACATACATAGGCAACTAATTTATGATAAAAGATCCAAGAATGTATAATGGAGAAATGAAAGTTTTTTTCAGTAAATGGACAGTCAGATGCAAGGGTTAAACTAGATCACTGTCTTACACCATACATAACAATTAACTCAAAATTAATTAAATATTTACATGTAAGACCTGAAATAACAAAAAGGAGAAAACATAGGCAATAAGCTTCTAGATATCAGTCTTAGTAATGTTTTGTGAAGGGAATGTTTTGTGCAAGGGAAGCAAAATAAAAATAAACAAATGGGACTACATTAAACTAAGAAGCTTCTGAATAGCAAAGGAAACTATAAATAAAACAAAAGGCATATAACTGAATGGGAGATGATATTTGCAAATGATAATTTCCAATTAGAGGTTAATGTTAAAAATATATATGAAAATACATTCAATTGAAAAGCATAAAAACAAATTAAGAAATCGGAGGAGAGAAGGGTGGGCAGAAATAGAATAGTGTATGGGGGAATAAATGATGATAGAAAAAATTAAATTAAATTTTAAAAAATCAAGTTAGTTAATTTGCCAATACTTCAGTTTCTATATCTATAAAAATAAGTAAAATATACTATCTACTGCAAAAAATATGCTTTTAATTTTTAAAAATATAATTGGTAGAAGATCTGGATGTATACTTTTCCAAGGAAAACACACAGATGGGCAACATGTACATGAAGATGCTCAACATCACTAATTATTAGAAAAATAAATAATCAAAACACAATGAGATATCACCTAACATGTACTTTAATGGCTATGATCAAAAGGACAAGAAACAGCATGTGTTGGTGAGGATGTGGAGAAAAGAGAATCATCATACACAGTTAGTAGGATTATAAATTGGTACAGCCACTAGAAAAATCAGTGTGGAGATTCCTCCAAAAATTATAATACAGCTACCACGTGATCCAACAATTCGTCTTGGTGTTTATCCAAACAAAATGAAAACACTAATTCAAAAAGATATATCTCCTCTTCATTCACTCTAGTATTATTTACAATAGTCAAGATATGGAAACAAAAGTCCATTGATGGATGATTAGATAAAGAAGCTGTTTCTTTCTTTTTTTTTTTTTTAAGATTTATTTATTTATTTTTAGAGAGGGAAGGGAGGGAGAAAGAGAGAGAGGGAGAAACATGAATGTGCGGTTGCTGGGGGCTGTGGCCTGCAACCCTAGCATGTGCCCTGGCTGGGAATCGAACCTGCGATACTTTGGTTTGCAGCCTGCGCTCAATCCACTGAACTATGCCAGCCAGGGCTAAGAAGCTGTTTCTTATACAAACAATGGAACACTACTTAGCCTAAAAAGATAAAACACTGTTATTTAGGACAACATGGGTGGATCCTGAGACTACTATGCCACGTAAAATAAATCAGAGGGAAAAAGACATAAAGCACAACTTATTTTCTCCACTGTGGAATGTAATACAAAAAAGAAACAAAACAAAAACTCTTATATATAGACAATAGACTGTTGGTTACCCAAAGGGAATGGGGAGAGGAGTAATGGGAAAAGGGGTCAAATATACAGTGGTGGGTGAAAATAAGACATTTGGGCTCTGGCTGGTGTAGCTCAGTGGATTGAGTGCAGGCTGCGAACCAAAGTGTTGCAGGTTCAGTTCCCAGTCAGGGTACATGCCTGGGTTGCAGGCCATGAGCCCCACCAATTGCACATTGATGTTTCTCTCTCTCTCTTTTTCTCCCTCCCTTCCCTCTCTAAAAAATAAATAAATAAAATCTTTGAAAAAATTCTTGTGGCCCAACAATTGAAAATTGCTATTTATTAAATTAAAAAAAAAGAAAAGACATTTGGTGGTGAGCACCTTATATTTTATACTGATGTTGAATTATAATGTATACTTGAAGCTTATATAAAGTTATTAACCAATGACAAACTCTATAAAAGTAAAACATTTTGTAATAAAATAAAAATAAATCCTTTCTAGAACTTAATGAGGTACATTTTACAGATGAGAAAACAGGTCCAGAGAGATTAGAGGATTTGTTAAGATGACTAAACTAGGAAGTAGCTGAGCTGGTCTGGCTCTAGAGTCTGTGCTTTCATCCTGTTTTTCACCATCTCAATTGTTTTTTGGTTGATTGAGAATTTTAGCTATAGGGACTATAAAAAGGGGGGTTTCAGAAGATCTTAAGGAAATCTGATACCCAGAAAATAAAATGTGAGCTTAAGCCTCAGCAGCAGATGGAGTCATGATGGCAGTTGCTCCCAAATGCAGGTCCGATGTCCCTTTGAGCTACCAATCCTACCAGTTACTCTGTGTAACATTTCTATTTAAAGATGGTTAAAAGTTCTTCTTAGATACCCAAGTGATAAGCAGAGCAGCATTGCAGACAGGTAAGGAGCTTGGAAAAATGGATTTTCCCTAGAATGAATCAACAGTTTGACTGTAGAAAACACTATGTCACAGGGACCAATTCAGGAGTGTGTCCTGGAAGGCCTGAAAACTAACAAACAAAATGCCTGACTTTTCCTATATCCTAGGACAAGAATATTTGAAGAGTGGAAAGGCCTTGCAAAGAAATGCATAGATTTTGTTGAGATAAGGGTGTAATACACTTTTAATTGTGTCTGGATAATGCCTGAGACTTCATCAGTTTGTGGTATTACAGAAGTAGTTGTCAGCTTCCACATAAAAACTCATTTAATGGGCCTTACCAAGGGCCCCTGCTTTGAAATTCAACTTGCCTGTTGCCAATTAGATCTTGCTTTTAACATTTATTCTTTGTTTTTATTACAAAGTAATGAATGCAAATAAACAACCCAATTTAGAAATAAATAGGCAAATAGACTTAAATAGAGAGTTCTCCAGAGACATACAAATGGTCAATAAGCACATTAAAAAATGCTCAATGTCACTAATCATTAGGGAAATGCAAATCAAAACCATAATGCAATACTGCTTCACATTAATTAGCATGGCTATTATGAAAATAAATAAACAAGCAAGTGAAAAACAGAAAATACCTAGTGTTGGCCGGGATGTGGACAAATTGGTACCTTTATGCATTATTGGTGGAAATGTAAAACAGTGCAGCTGCTGTAAAAAATTGTGTGGCAGTTTCTCAAAAACTTAAATGTCAAATTACCGTATGATATAGCAATGCCATTTCTAGGTATATACTCAAGATAACTGAAAGCAGAGACTCAAACATTCACACCAATGTTCACATCAGCATTTTTCACAATATTCAAAGGGTGAAATCAACCCAAGTATCCACTGTCAGATGAATGGAAAAACAAAATATAGTATTTACAAATAATGGAATATTTATTAAGTCTCAAAGAGGAGGATAATCCTGACACAAGCTACAACATGGATGGACTTTGCAGACATTATGCTACGTGAAATAAACCATCAGAAAAGGACAGGTACTATATGATCACATTTATGATATACCTAGAATAGTCCAATTCATAAAGAAAGAAAATAAAATAGTGGTTGCTAGGGGCTGGGGGGAGGCAGAACCAGAGAGTTAGTGTTTAGTGGGTATAAAGTTTCAGTTGGAATGATGGAAAGGTTCTGGAGATGGACAGTGGTGATAGTTGCACAAAACATGAGTGTACTTAATGCCACTGAACAGTACTATAGAAATCGTTAAAATGGTAAGTTTTATGTTATGAATATTTTACCACAGTAAAAAACACAAGGGAAAGGAACAGAAAAAGAAAGGATGGTTTGGAGAGAGAATTTTCTTGGTCCCATATCCCATATCTAAAACAAACAAACAAACCAACCCCACATTATTCTTGGGCATATCTCCTCTAGGATTCAGCACTAAAGCTAGCTACCAGAAGTAGGAGGACCAGGCAGTTCTTGAAATGCAAAACTGTTCTGTTCAGTAATGGCCTTTAGAGTCACTGTATGGGCAGTTTTGACATTCATTTATCTACTCTTAACAATTTACACACAAACCTTCCTCATACACATATAATTACTATAAAATATGGTTGATTCTACTAATTGCTATTTTTAAAAATTCTTAATTACAAACCTTTTAAGATGCTATCAGTGACTTCCATAGGCAAAATGGTAAAGTCAAGAGTTACAGGCTTCGTTCAGAGTTTAGGTAGACATAATTTTTGAGAGAAATATCACAAAATAAAATATCAACAAGATATAACACAATCAGTACTACAGATAACGAATGCCCTGAACATCGGAAATGATACATTTACCAGTATTGTACCTGTAGAAAATTGAGGTTATTGTTATGTTTAAACGATATTAAATTCTAAAGTGCAAGTCCTAAAATACTATGGATATTATACCATTCATTCCATGGCAATTGGTTTCTCTAGAGTAGAAAGAGAAAGGGTTTTTTTTTTTTTAAGGACAACTAGTCGTCTTCATCACATTTGTGAAGAAATTTGGGAATCTAGCCTGCCTTCATATCCCAGACAGAATTTTTAAATTCGTTTATTTGGATTCTAGTCAGTCTTAAATATAGTATTACACAATGAGGATACTGATGAAATATTTAATGGAGAAAATAATATAATGTAAATATTTTTGTGGTGGGTACGGACAAGACCAAAACAGACCTCCCCTATGCCTCTATGTACCTGATGACAAGGACAGACACAGATTCCTACCCTTTTGTCCCTAGCCACCTGTCATGTTCTTTGTCTCGAGTAATTAACTATGATTAGAACTGTTTGTCCTGAAACTAGCTAGACACAGAGATAAACATTGCCCATTCAAATAACTGACTGGGACTTCCTACTTACAAAGTAACCCTGAGTGTAAAGCACCTTGTCTACCATTCATTACCTCCTCCCTATGAAATAGATATGGCAAAAACACTCTGCTGAGACACTTTCACCTTTAGATATCTGTTCTCCCTATTGCAGCAGCCTGACTAAGATCATCATCTTAACTGTCTGGTGAATTTTGTCCTTGACAGAACCATATATCTCCATCAATAATGCTGAACAGATAAAAGAATAGGTAACAGCATTTAAATTGAGACAAGTGACTTAAAGAATGAAAATAATAGGGAAGAAACAGATGAATCCTAAACACATTTTTATTGTCTGTCATTACTTGACAAACAGATTATATGAGATTCTGCATTAAAACCTTGTATGCATGAGAATTTGAGCTATTTCAGAATATCAATTTCAATAAACAGTGCCTAGAATGACTTGTAAAACAAAAGAGAAAACTTCTATTTCATATAGAAATAAAGAAGTGAAAGACTTGCCTTTTCTAAACTGCTCTACAATCTTCAATTTTCTTCTTTAAACAAGTTGATTCTCTACCATCTGCTCTATTTATTGCTAGCATTTAAAAATATATCTAATAAGTGAAGGAAAGGAAATTCACCGAAACTCTTAATGTAGTATGGAATTAAAGAAAGCATAGAGAGGGCCATAATAAATTTAGAATGACAAGATTATACTGAAAAAGTTCTAGTATTAAATAATTTATAATCTAAAATACATATACATATTCTATTTACCTCATTTTTGGTTTGTTTCCCCTTTCCCTCATTTTCTGACAATTTCTATGACTCTCTTTTTTATGTTCACTTAATTAGACTCATACTCACTGCCCATGGTTTATCTTTCATTTCAAAAATTTTCTTGTCCTGTGGACATACACAGAACTCAGAAGGTCACTAGCTTCAAGTTCTTCAGTACCAAACAACTTCACTGATTAATATCTTAGCCATACTGTATTTGACAAAATGGAGAGACAGATGATGATTCAAGCTTCTATTTCTTTGTAATATGTGTATAAAGACAAGAATCCTTAAATTCTTAAGTATTTTTCAAAATTGTCACAGTCATATAAAGCAAAGCAAGACTTAGTCCCAGGCTGGAGGAGACAAAGGACAAATGAGGATTAAATAACGTGTTATCCTGTATGAGTCCTGGAGCAGACACAGAGCACACTAGAAAAAAATCCCAGGAAATCCGAATAAAGCCTGGAGTTTAATTGACAGCAATTCAGAAACTTTGTTTTTTCATTTTGAGAACTATATCAGCATTATATAAATTTTTAACACTGACAAAATCTGAATGAAGGGCATATGAGGATTCTCTCTCTTTGAAAGTTTTCTGTACATCTAAAATTATTATAAAATACACAATTGAAACAAAAACATCAACAGTATAAAGGTACTTACAATGTTCTTTTCCCAACCAGGCTTATCAAGGTATCTTCCAAGAGAATGCCTGAAGGTGCTGGGTATGCTCACTGGGAGGATTCTGATTTGGATTCCCGGGTGTCATTCAGTGCTCCCAGACCTGGAGATCAATGATGCATATATCTCTCACTCTGATTATTATTATAGCTGGGAATCAAGCTCTTTGCCTATTTTCCCCACTCCGGGTGGTTTTTAATCATCCAGTCTCAGAATGAGTGTCACATAAATTCTTCAGGAAAAAAGATCTGTAAGCTCTCTGTCAATATGATTCAAACTCTGTTTTATTGAAACATTTGGGAGCCAAATCATCCTATTATTTATTTCCATTTTTAACCTGTAACAACCCACTAATTCACACATGCACTTCCTTCGGCCAACAACAAGTGAAAATCAAAATATGAGAGCTAAGTTTTGCCTGCCACTCAAGCTCAGCAGTTAATCAGATATCACCAGCAACTCTAATTACCTAGAAGCACACGCAATATTCTGCTCCATTATCATTACAAAGCAATGGGTAAACATAGTCCTTTCTGAGAGATCCAAGCAAAACCTCTGTTGAAAACAAAAACAACTGGCCTTTGAAAGATGAGGATGATTGAACATTAATAAATAATTGGTTATCTGATGATATTCATCACTTTCCTTAACTAATGTTGAATCTGCATTTACAACACTCCCTGAACAATGAAATTCATTCTAACACTTCTTGCTAATAAACAGCTGGGGTCTAATGAAGATACTTCCCTATAAATACATTTGAATCCAAAGAATACAGACAATTATTAACCATATGGAGCATTAGTTTCATTTAATTCACCACTATTTTCTGCTTCCATCTTGTGTTTAATAATCTCCATATTCTTCCGTGATCAACCCCACAGCTCCAGGATTGTATGCCCTTTCCTCATAGGCCTTTATGTCATCCACATCTATCCCACCCCCCCTGCCACTATCTCCTCCCTCCTCCCCTCTGGGGGAAAAATGGGGGGAGGGTTTTCAGGAACATCTATAAAGGACACATGGACAAACCAAAGAGGGGTAGGATCAAGGGTAGGAAGTGGGGATGGCTGGGGTACAGGGGAAATGGAGACAACTCTACTTTAACAACAATAAAAAAGTTAAAAAAATAAATTTCTGAGGAAAAAAGTGTGTTTCCCACATATTCAGTCAATGACTGTATCTAAGTTAGATGTGATTGGGAGGTCTTTAAAACAGTAGAAAATTCATTCATAATGGTTTCTCATTCATAGGTCATGAAAATTAATATTATTTATGTTCTATCTAGCTGCCTTAAGTGCTAGAAGTTAAAGGATTTGAAGAGGGAGGGAACATTTCAAGGAATTACTATTTTTTTCTACTTGAAGAAACATAGCATGTAAAGGAGCATTAAAAATTCATAGATGTACAAAGTGTTTTTGGATTTGCTAATTGTTTTCAAAGATTTACATACTAGCTAGAGAAATATAAAGTTATGAGCAAGAATAAATTTTTATGTAATTTAAAAATTGATTTTGATCAGTGGCACTTATTCACTACTATGGATGTTATTGACTTTATGTAAGAGCAATAAATATTTTGCATTTAAATTAAAGTGGTGCATTACATTACTTGTATCTGCATTTACCCACAAGGCTACTGATGCATAAATTTATATGTACAAGTAAAAAGAAGTAGAAGTAGGCAAAAGCAGGGACAGTGGTTTTGTTTCTCTATTTTTAAAGTTTAAAAATTATTTCAAAATATATCTTCATCCACATCATCATTGAATTCAAAGAAAATTATAAAGGAAGAAAATGAATAATCTCTCAAGTATTTTTAGAATATCTTTTATTCCATATGTTTAATTTCTTTTTTTATATACTGCTACACTGCTATTTTTTCATGAACTATAACCTCCCTAAAATAAGATACATATAAGAATTATAATGTATAATGTATTCATCATATTTTAGAATACAAATATTTCATAACTTACATTACAAAATAATTGTTCTTTGGTTGTATTTTTAAAATTTCTTTTGAATTTATTTGAGTAACATTGGTTAATAAAATTGTATAGGTTTCAAGTGTACAATTATGTGATACATCATCTGTATATTGTATTGTGTGTTCCCCACCCAAAATCGAGCCTCCTTCCCTCATCATTTATCCCCTTTTACCCTCTTCTACCTGCCCCCACTCCCTTTTCCCTCTGATAATTACCATACTGTTGTCTGTGTCTGAGTTTTTGTTTGTTTGTTTGCTTTTTTTGCTTATTCCTTTCACTGATTTCACCCAGCTTCCATTCCCATTCCTTCTGACAGCTGTCAGTCTGTTCTTTCTATTTGAGTCTGTACTATTTTGTTTGTTTATTTGTTCACTGAAATTCCATATATAAGTTAAACTGTTTCTCTGACAGGCTTATTTCACTTGGCATAATACTCTCCAGGTCCATCCATCCTGTTACAAAGGGCAAGATTTCCTTCTTCTTAATGGCCAAGTAGTTTCCATTGTCTAAATATCCCACAGGTTTTTTATCCACTCATCTACTGATTGGCACTTTAGCTGTTTCCAAATCTTGGTTATTGTAAATAGTGTTGCAAATAACTTAAGGATGCATATATTCTTTCAAGTTAGTTTTTCAGATTTCTCGTGATATATTCCCAGAAGTGGAATCCCTGGTTTTAAAGCAGTTCCATTTTTAACTTTTTGAGGAAAGTCCATACTGTTTTCCATAGTGGCTCCACCAACCTTCATTCCCACTAATAGTGCACTAGTACACCAGGGTTTCCTTTTCTCCATATCTTTGTCAACATTTGTTTGTTCCTTTATTGATGATGGCCATTCTGACAGGTGTGACGTGATGTCTCATTGTGGTTTTAATTTGCATTTCTCTGATATTTAGTGACATTGAACATCTTTTTATACATCTATAGGCTATCTATATGTCCTTTTTGGAAAAATGTCTATTCAGGTCCTTTGCCCAATTTTATTTTTTTTGTGTGTGTTGAGTTGTGAATTCTTCATAAATTTTAGATATTAATCCCTTATCAGATGTATCATTGGTGAATACAGGGGTATACAAAAATAGATTTACAGTTGTGAGTGGCATTCTTTTGAAAGCAAAACTATTGTAATGATTATAACCTGCATGCCTTTTTCCATACAAACAACTGTAAACCTACTTTTGCTCAATCCTGTTATGTATGCTGTCCCATTCAGTTGGTTGTTTCTTCATTCTGCTAATGGTTTCCTTTGCTGTGCAGAAACTTTTCAGTTTGATGTAGAGTCATTTGTTTATTTTTTATTTTGTATCCTTTGCCCAAGATGATATATCAGAAAAAATATTACTCCAAGAAATGTCTGATATTTTACTGCCCATGTTTTCTTTCATAATTTTTATGGTTTTGACTCTTACATTTAAGTCTTTAACCATTTAATCCAAAGGGACTGCTGTAAAACATTCAAAGTGATAAAACACAAGAATATACAACCAAGATTACTTTACCTAGTAAGGCTATTATTTAAAATTGAAGGAGAAATAAAGAACTCCCCAGATAAGAAAAAGCTAAAGAAATTCACTTCCATCAAACTAGTATTACATGAAATGTTAGAGGTCTTCTTTATAAAGAAAACAAAAACAGAGAAACATAATTACAAAGAATAAAATGGCAATAAATACGTACCTATCAATAATCACTATAAATGTAAATGGCTTCAATGCTTCAATCAAAAGACATATGGAAGCTACATGGACAAGAAAACAAGCCCCATATATATGCTACCTACAAGAGATCATCTCAGAACAAGAGATATACAAAGACTAAAAGTACAGGGATGGAAAAAGAGATTTCAAGCAAATAAAAATGAAAAAATAGGGGGTAGCAATACTTATATCAGACAAAATAAACTTGAAAACAAAAGCTCTAATAATAGACAAAGAAGGGCAGTACATAGTAATAAAAGGATCAATCCTACAAAAGGATATAACTTTTGTAAACATTTGTACATGCAACATAGCAGCAAGTACATATATAAAGCAAATCTTTATGATAAACAGTGACATCAACAATAATGCAGTCATAGTTAGTATTTTAACACCCCACTAATGTGAATGGATAGATCATTCAGACAGAAAATCAAAGAAAACAGTGGCCTTAAATGACACAGTAAATCAGATAGATTTAATTGATATCTCCAAAACAGCAGAATGCATATTCTTTTGAAGTTCCCCTGGAACATTTTCTAGGATAGACACTAAACAAGTCTCAATAAATATAAGAAGACTGAAATCATATCAGGCATCATCTCTGACCATAATAATATGAAACTAGAAATTAATTATTGGAAACAAAGTAGGAAATAAACAAGTGGGACTAAATCAAATTTAAAAACTTTTGAACAGCTAAAGAAACCATCAGCAAGACAAACAGGGAGCCCACTGTATGGGATTACATTTTCCAGTGATACATCTGACACGCATTTAATCTCCAAAATATACAAACATCTAATACAACTCAGTGTCAAGAAGAAAAATAATTAACAAATAGGCAAAAGATCTGAGTAGACACTTCTCCAAATACAGAGGGCCCATTGACATATGACAAAAACATCAACATTGTGAATCATCAGAGAAATGCAAATTAAAACCCCCATGAGATATCACCTCACACGTGTCAGAATTGCTACCATCCATCAACAAATAAACAACAAGTGCTGGCTAGGACGTGGAGAAAAGGGAACCCTAGTACACTATTGGTGGGAATGCAGACTGGTGCAGCCACTATGGAAAACAATATGGAATATCCTTAAAAATTTTTAAAATGTAACTCCCTTTTGACCCAGTGATTCTACTTCTGAGAATATACCCCAAAGATCCTGAAACACCAATACAAAAGAATACATGCACCCTTATGTTTACAGCAGCACTAATTACAATAGCCAAGATTTGGAAATAGCCTAAGTGCTGAACAGTGAATAAGTGAATAAAAATCTCATTTTGGTACATTTACACAATGGAACACTATGCAGTGGTAAAAAAGAAGAAACTCTTATATTTTGCAACAGTATGGATGGACCTGGAGAAAATTATGCTAAATAAATTAAGCCTGTCAGTGAAAGACAAAATATCACATGGTCTCACTTACATGTGGAACCTGTTTAACACAATAAACTAATGAACAAGACAGTAACAGAAGTTTAGATACATAGAACAGAAAGACAGCTGCCCTGAGCAGACAGACAGCTGTTTCCCCTGAAAGGGGGGGGGGTGGGGGAGACAGGATGAAAGATGGTGAAGGGATTAACATAAGAATATCAGAATATCTATGCACAACCCAAGGACATGAACTACAATGTGGGGAGTGCCTTAAGGTTGGGAGACGGTGGGGCTGGGTGAGGGAGGGTAAAGGGAGAAAAGTGGGACCAACTGTAACAGCTTAAACAATAATAAAAAACATAAATAAATGAAAAGAAAGAAAAGAAAAATTTTGAAAAACACACAAACAAATGGAGGCTAAATAACACGTTTCTAAACAATGAATGGTGACTAATGAGATCAAGGAAGAAATCAAATGATAACTTGAAACAAATCAAAATGAGAACAAGCCAAAATCTATGGGACATAGCACAAACAATCCTGAGAGAAACTCATGGCATTACAGGTCTATCTCAAGAAACAAAAAAAAATCTCAAATGAACTGTCTAACTTTACACTCAACGTTCAGAGAAGGAACAACAAACAGAGCCCAAAGTGAGTAGAAGAGAAGAAATAATAAAGATTAGAGAAAAATAAACAGAGCTTAAAAATAATATGAAAGATTGATGAAACCAAGAGATGGTTTTTGAAAAGACAATATTTGCAAAGTTTTAACCACACACATCAAAAAAAGAAGGACCCAAATAACATCAGAAATGAAAGAACAAAGAATTACAAAGGACTGTAAAAAATATTACAGACAACTATATGCCAACAAATTGGACAATTTGAACAAAACAGATAAATTTCTAGAAACATACAATCTTCTAAAGCTAAATCAGGAAAAATCAGAAAACCTAAATAGGCCAATTACAACTAATGAAATTGAAGCAGTAATAAAAAACCTCCCCTAATCAACAAAGAAAAGTCCTGATCAGATGACTTCACAGGTGAATTAATACAAAACATTCAAAAAAGAACTAACACCTCTCATTCTCAAACTACTCCAGAAATTCAAGACAAGGAGAGACTCCCAAGCGTATTTTATGAGGACAGCCTTACCATAATTTCACTGGTTGTTTTTCAAAGGATAGCAATCACAAGCAAAGAACAAGTTTATGCTTTTCTAATTGTTTACAGTGGAGAAGACTGATGACTGGAAAGATGATAGAGATGGTCACAAGTTGCAGGCATTTTCTGATAAGGGGGTACAATTCATCCCTGATAGAGTGAGAGGTCCTTTCCATCTTTGGGCAAATCTAACTATTAGAATATTTATCATATATCTAACTAAGAATAATTCTTTGTCCTCTGTCCCCTGTTTTCCTATAGGACACCACAGAGAGAGACAAATGTTCTTATCAGCTCAAGAGAGACTTGCAGATAGTTGTAATATTCTTTTATTTGATAAAAAAACCTTTGAAACATAATTACAGGTTTCCTATCCTACTTGCTTTTCTTACAAGTTTTTGGACTATTGTTCCTCGAAAAACACTGGATAGCTGAACTAAATAAAGCATAGGTTCTGACCAAGTCTGCAAAATGGATCCATCTGTTATTCTGAATTCTGATAATGCAGAGTAAACCTTTATCATCTTCTATATATTAATGCAGAATTACATTTTAGCTATTTTTGAATGCAATCTTAAGATCATTTGAGGCAGGACAGTTAAATTAGAGAATATAGTTCTCAGTCAGTTCCCTTTTCTGTCTTGGCTGTGACCTTCACTGATCACCTGATCCCATGCTTCCCCTCCCCAATTTCCTATAACTGAGAAGAGGAAGGAAGGGAGGGAGGAAGGAAGGAAGGAAGGACCAGCTGCATCATTGACAGTTACCTCAAGAGTGTTGGAAGCCTAGCACCACCCTACCCCACCTTGCCCATTAATAAAAACCTTTCACCCAGACCCCATCAGCACGTCTCATTCTCCGAGGTTTCCACTCTGACTTCCTAAGTGCATGCTATCACTTTAATAAATTTACTATGCTTATTAAATAAATTTAATTTGCTAAACCCTTCTGACAAGCTCTCAAACCCTTTCTTGGGTCCTGACAAGACTCTGGATCCTGGTATCGGGTGGCCTCTCTTGGCTACCCCTGGTGCCAACTGGTGTGAGTCCCACCAACTTTTCCCTATCTAGTAATGTAAATAATTATTTCCTAACTTTCTCTTCCCCATCTCCTAAATTCAAATGAACTAGTAGCATGTATTTCTAGCATAAGGAAATTATGCTCGATTATCCTGCAGGTGTTGAAGGTTAGTATTTGTGTTTCTCTGTGTTCACATATTCTATGTGAGTGGAACTGAGGATCAATTGAGGATCATTTGGGTTAGCTACTTATTGACAAAGTCTGTAACAAATATGTACTGATTGCTTACTATTTACCATACACTGACGTGGGCCCTGTGCATATGATGATGAGTAATACTATGCATAATTCTTACCTTAATAGATCTTACAGTCAGGTAACAAGATATAACTTTAACAAATAATTTACAGAAATCACATCTGTTAAATGTATATGAAAAGAGTGGTTAATATTGGCAAATAGTGCCGTACAAATTATGCACATTTTTACAAAATTATAACTACTTAAGTAGAAACAAAATATATGTTTAGGACTAAATCCAGCAAAATGCGTTCAAGATCTAGACATAGACCCTAAAATATATTCAGAAAAAGAAAGACCTAGATGAATGGAAAAGTATTCCAACTTCAGGGTTTGAACATCGAATACATGGGCCATTTCTCCCCAAATTGATGTATACATCTAATGTCATCCCATTTGAAATCCCTATATATTTTCCTCAATTTTAAACAAACCCAATGTGTAACTACATAGTGGAGTCAAAATTATTTTGTACATATTTTTTCTAGTATAGTTGGACAGCCATTTGTTTAAAAAACATTAAAATTGACAAAGAAAACTTTACAATACCAACAAAATTATAAAGAGAAGATATATGTGCTAAAGTCAAAGGTGTAATGAAAAGCTTTTAGAAGAAAACATAGTGGGGTATTTTCTTGTCTAAAGAGAGGTTTATATTTTATTTTTAAAATTTAGCAAACAAAAAGATCTGCTACCTGGTTAAATATGACTTTTAGATAAACATTGAATATTTTAGTATATTTGCATGCATGCATTAGTTGATACATACATAAACCAAAATATTTTTGTTGTTTATCTGAAATTTACATTTAACTGAGTGTCTTATCTGGCAACCATATTATTAGGTAAATATGTAACAGAGAAAACTGCAAATGGTCACTAAACATAAAGTATAACAATGTCCATAGCAATATTCTTTGTCAGGATTCTGAATTTGATATAACTTAAGTGTTCATCAGTAGAATGGATAAAGAAATTGTAGTACATTCATAAAATGAAATGCTATAAAACATTGAACAAACTACAGCAAAAGAAGAAAAGATCCTAACACAGAAGAATACATACTATATTATTTCATTTATATAGAGTTCAAAAAAAGGCAAAACTAAGTACGGCACTAGAAGCCTGAACAGTGACTGGGGGAGAGGGAGGGTAATGACCAGGAGGAGCTCTGGTGGGCTTCTGAGGTACTGGCAACGTTGGGTTTCTTTATCTGATAAGTATATGTATGCTCTGAGGTATTTCATTGAGATCTATATTTATATTGCTTCTACTTTTTTTTTTTTAATATTTTATTTATTTATTTTTAGAGAGGGAAGGGAAGAGGAGAGAGAGAGAGAGAGAAACATCAATGTGCAGCTGTTGGGGGTTGTGGCCTGCAACCCAGGCATGTGCCCTGACTGGGAATCAAACCTGAGATGCCTGGTTCGCAGCCCATGCTCAATCCACTGAGCTATGCCAGCCAGGGCTTGCTTCTACTTTTTATGTGTTATAATTTAACATAAAATACCAAAATGTCACAGCTACATTGATACAAGCAAAATTGACTCTAGGCAAAGAACATTATTAGAAATAAAAGAAGCCACAATACTGTAACAAAATGTTCAATCAACCCATAAGATGTGAAAATTCTGAACTTATGTTGGGGTAGTAATTAGATTTAAAAATTGAAGGTAAAAAATAACATATTTTTACAATCAATTGATAAGACTATCAAATAATTAACATATCTTTCTCCAAAATGAAATTTGTAAAGATTTAAACAACACAAAATTAAACTTGGTCTAAAAGAACATTAAACTAAAATACCTGGAGAATATACATTCTTCTTAAATATATAGAAAACTGGTACTAAATTCACCAGATCATAAAGTCATGTTCCAATGAATTCTAAAGAATAGGTGAGTCTAAACCTATTTTTTTGGGGGGGGGGGGGGGGCTAGGGAAATTTTAACACAAAAATAATAATTAAAAAAACACAAAATTCCCATACATTTAGAAATTGATAATATACTTCTAATTGTGTCAAAGAAAAAAAATCAAATTAATAATTTAAAATGCTATTTAGAACCAAAAAATAATTTACATATCAAAGTATTAGGATAAAATGGTATACAGAGGGCCTAAACCAAGAAGAAAGGGTAAAATTTACTGACATATATTTTTGTATGTTTTTTAATATTTTATTTATTTATTTTTAGAGAGGGAAGGGAGAGAGATAGAGAGAGAGAGACAGAAACATCAATGTGCGGTTGCTGGGGGTTATGGCCTGCAACCCAGGAATGTACACTGGCTGGGAATCGAACCTGGGACACTTTGGTTCCCAGCCCGCGCTCAATCCACTGAGCTACGCCAGCCAGGGCTTTGACATATATTTTTAAAAGTAAAAGAAAATAAGAGAGCAAGCCCTAAGATATAAATTGTGTTGTAGTCCTACAGTAGCATAGAATATAAATGAATGAGCCACAGCTATACATGACTCTCCCTAAAACTTGCCTTGTGAGGGAAAATTGTAAATCACAGAACAGTGTATACAGTATGAACTAAAATAATGTATAACATATGTAAAACTCTTATTAGTGCAACTTATATATGTATTTTTTAAGAAGGGTGGTTTACAACTTCTGATATAGTTACTTCTAGGTTGGAGGAACAAAGAGAACTCGACAGACGATGGGCAGCACATGGACTAAAGATGCATTTAGTGCCTCATTTCCTACAATTTTTTGAAAAAAAATATATACACATATGACAATGCATTACCTCTTTAAAATGATTCAAGTATTCAAGGAACACAGGCTAAAGAAATACAAGCCCCTTAAACTTTCCTCTTACCACTAAACTTTACATGGCTTTGCTGTTACTGCTCCTTTTAGATAGTAACTACTAACAGTTAGGGTACATCCTTTCATTCATTACAAATGAATTTAAACTATTGCCCATGTGCTTATAAATATAGCTGTTCTATTACATAATGTATATGGCATTTGATATGTTTTCCAATTAGCTACATATCTTGGAAATCTTTTAATATCAGCACATGTAAACCTACTTCTTATTAAAATAAAGTAATTGCATAGCATTCCTACATATAAATGAGACAATTATTTTGAAATAGTACCTTCTTAAAAGTTACTTGGCTTTTCTCAATAAATTTTTCACTTTTATAAATAATTAAGCACAGAATATTGCTTTCTATACCTCTTTATACATATATGCAAGTATTTTTCAGGGTAGATTATTGGGATTTAGATGACAATTTATTGTATATTCTCATAATAACATTTCAGAGTCTTCTTCATGGGTGCCAGCTTCTTCTTCCATCAGTGAGCTCTGAACCTGATGGTGCAGATCTGGAAACTGAGTGAGGGATCACTGTTTTCTTTTGTAGAGCTGAGATTAGTTCTTGTGATATCTTAAGAACATCACTGGAGAGCATTATGCTAAGTGAAATAAGCCAGGCAGTAAAAGACAAATACCATATGATCTCACATATAAGAGGAACTTAATCAACAAAACAAACAAGCAAGCAAATATAACCAAAGACACTGACATAAAGGACAAATTGACAGAAACCAGGAAGGAGATGGGAGTGAGATAATGGGAGAGAGAAGGGAAGGATAGTCAAGGAACATATATAAAGGACCCACGGTCAAAACCAAAGGGGGATAGGATTGAGGGTGGGAGGTGGGGTGTGTGGGCAGAGGAAAGTGGTGATGGGAAAATGGAGACAACTGTACTTGAACAATAAAAAATAAAAATAAGTAAATAAAAGAAAATAACAATCATGTCTCTAAACATTGCCACATGTCACATTGGGTAACATGCCCTATGATGTTGCTGTCCATGATGGTAATTATACATTCCTTTCCTATCTTTTATTAGTACTGAAACTTGTCTTCTCCTATTCTGGAATTCTATCATTCCCATCAACTCTAGAATCTAGAGCTCAGAAGTGTGACAGTATCTCCTACTGCCAACCCTGATCTATAGCAGAGGGTCACAACCAAGCTTCTAAAAATGATGGTGACTCTTCAACTTGAGTTTTCTTTATTGTGTTAGTGAATGGATTATTCTCAGACATTTATTATGGACTATTTTTAGCTTGTGGGTTCTCTGGTTTCTCATAATAAATTCATTGTTAATTACCTAATCTGTAAATTTTCTGAGTCATTCCTTAAGATTCTGCCAAAGCTGTCCTGGTACACTGTTAAATTGGAAAACTTAATTAATTACTTAGTCTGCTTTGCACTTATAACTGCAACTTGATCCTGAGTTTTACCAATGTTTACTCTATGACTGAAGGACAGGACACTCACTTAAAAGATGGCCTTGTTTTTTACAGTCTGTTCTCTGTGATGTTTGCTGACCTGAGAATTTTATTATTTCTTCATGGCTTCTAAGGCAGCTAGCAAACAGCAGCCATCTTCACGTTCTTATCTCTACTTTTGAGCTTGTACTATTTAAATGCTAGAGTTACTTCCTTTCCCAATGCCACATTTATGTAGCTTTCCCACATCCATTTCACCACACAGGATAGTTTACAAAAGTTAATGGTGATTTGTTCCAAACACTCAAGCTGAATATCTGTTTTCCAGGGCAGAAAAACTATCATGTGTTTCACTGAAAACAGAGCATGAGCTAAGACTTGGGTAAAGGTGGATTATCATGAGGTGGTACCAGCAAGCAGAAGTAAGAGTGGAACGAGGAAAAGTCAGGCAAGATGAAAAATTGGTACAAAAGTGCATTACTAATGCCACAGGGAACTGACTTAGCTGGAACCTCTAAGTAGTAAAGAAGTCCTCTAACGGATGTCGACCTGAAGGACAGGAAGCCAGTGCATGGGTCCAGTGACTTCAGCATCCCCCATTGGTTTGAGGGGCTCCTCGATAGGTATTGTCAACCTCACACATTCACATTGTACATGGATGTGGTAAAATTAGATTGTTGCGGCACCAAAGAAATCCTGAGGCAGAAAGTAGAAAATTGAGTGGCACACATCTGAGGTAGAATGCCATTAATGCAAATGTACCTACTAGAACTCTCTACTGAATCATATATAGATGGAGGAGATGTGATGTGAAAACCAAAGACATCTGTCACAGATAGCAAAGGCTCTTGGAAGCTAAGTGATATTTTTATCATACTTATGATGTAATTCAATCAATGTTGTTAGAAATAAATTTATATTTATTGTTTAGAGACAAATAAAAGGTGCTAGAATTTTTTTTTTTCATTTTGGCCTAAGAAGGTATAATTCTATTTATAGATTATCCAGGAATAGTAGAATAACTTTTAAAGATAAAATGTATTGCCTTGTGATACAGGAAATAGTACTTTTTCCCTTTTGGGTAATGATGAAACAAAATCCATACTTTATATTTATACATAAAAAGGACTTAAGGTGAATGCATTTGGCCCTGGATTAAGGCTATTCAATTGTCACAAAGAATTCTTAGAAAGTTAGCAATTGTATCATCCAGATAAATAATTTAATAACCTTAACTCATGAGGGAAATAAATCAATAACATTATTTTCAAACAGCTATATATAAAAATAGTTATTCCAAAAATCAAAATATTTAAATACCATTTGGATCCTATTATAATATGTGCATATTTTAAAACTGTAATATATTTGGGTTTTGTAGATTAATAGGTCATTGCTACACTACAGAAATTTCCTTATGTATTTAATGGTCTTTTAGAAGATTGAATAAACTAATCAGAAGCACTTAGCTTTTGTTGGGGAGTAGAAAATTTTTATGAAAGCAAAAAAGAGCCCTGGCTGGCGTAGCTCAGTGGATTGAGTGCGGGCTGCGAACCAAAGCGTCGCAGGTTCGATTCCCAGTCAGGGCACATGCCTGGGTTGCAGGCCATGACCCCCAGCAACTGCACATGGATGTTTCTCTCTCTCTGTCTTTCTCCCTCCCTTCCCTCTCTAGAAATAAATAAATAAAATCTTTAAAAAAAAAAAAAAGAAAGCAAAAAAGAAAGAAAACAGGAGTTTGTGTTTGCATGCTTATTTATTTTAAGGAGACATCCATTAGAAACATATTTTATTCTAGATAATTTAAAAAAATACTAAGAGTCCTTTAAATAGAAAGGCTTTCTGAATTATTTTATCTTTTTCAATTGAGATACTTTTTTATTATTTATTCAAAAAGATATTTTACTTTGAGAAGAAGTCAAATAAAAAATGATAGTTCTGGTAAGAAAACTTTCTACTACCTGAATAGTGTCAAACCAAACTTTTTCTAAAATATCAAATCAAGAAACTGTCTGATAGTTTTCTAATACATTCCTTCTCTGCTTTAAATAACAAAATCGACATTTGTAGTTTGCATGCAACCATTATTATTCTGAAAACATATCTCTATTAAACTTCTGAATGTGGAGGGGATTCCTTTGGCATGTTATGAATTTGTAATTTGTGACAACACAGATGCTCAAAATTTTCCTCTTTTTGTTCCCTTTTAATCAATTGTGTCTGAAACATCATAATCCATTCAAACCTTTTTCAAGTTAAGAAAGTTAATGGTTTCAAGTTAATGGTTTTATCTATTACCTCACTTTGTTCCAGTTCAGTTTTTTTTGTATTTTTCAGGAAAAGCCAGTTCTTATATTTTTATTGAGATTTTTTTTAGTCATTGTTTTTAGTTCTCATCTCTTATTTTTCCTCTCATGCATTCATAAAAAGGTGATGAATGTGTAGTCTATACCTCTTATCTATTTATTTTCTTTTTTAGGTTCAAAGATTTTTTATAGCAACTGTAAAAATAATATTTTTATTGTACCATAAAGTTTTGCTTCCTTTCATTAGTTCTTTCTATCATCATACTTTTATCAAATGTACATGATTTTGTCATGTCTTTCCAACATTTTTTCTTCATTGAACTTTTAGAAAGTACAAAGTAGGTACATTCTAAAATGTGTCTTGTAACAAATATTTTTCAGATATAATTTTTCTCTCATATTTTTAGATTGTGCTCTATTCTCCAACTGTTTCAGATTATTTCTCTTTTTTTTGAAAAATTTTATTTATTTATTTTTAGAGAGGGAAGGGAGGGAGAAAGAGAAAGAGAGAGAAACATCAATGTGCAGTTGCTGGGGGGTCATGGCCTGCAACCCGGGCATGTACCCTGACTGGGAATCAAACCTGTGACTCTTTGGTTTGCAGCCCGTGCTCAATCCACTGAGCTATGCCAGCCAGGGCTCAGATTATTTTTCATAGAGTGTAGACTTGATGTTTTGCTTCTATTTATGCATTCTTCCACAAAAAGAAAAGTGATTTAGTAAGAACCAGCATTCACCATTAGTTGCATTAAAGGTAAATGTTCTCAGTTTCTTTTACATTGTTAGAAAAAGAAAACTATTCACAGGTCAAGGACCTAGTGTCACTCACAAGCATTGGCCTCACTTAAATTAAGGTTCCAGTGTCTCTTCATAGTTTTTACTGGAATCTGTCTGCTTTGTGCTTGGGTTCATTCTTTGCACACTTTACAAAGAAAATTTACAGTTGCTTGTACACTAATTATATTTAAAATTCTACTCCTAACAGTCTTTGATCCTAAAACTCTTAGTGTCTTTAAGAACTAAGTTATCTAATATGCTTACATACAAAAGACTAACAATTTTCCTAACCTGTTCCACTCTAGTTACAATCGTATAGTATACCAGGAGTTGAAATTATTGAACGAAAAAAAAAAGATAAATTTTTTGAACTGGTGATAAATAGATTTTTTTATAGTATACCACTTGTATAAAATAGGCCTATACAGCTGTTTGAATTATATAGAATATGTAGCAGAAAATGAAAGTATTTTCACTACATTTTAAAAAGTCATCAACATTGTTTTGAGTGAAGAAATTTTCAGTGCAGGAAAGTTATTTTATTTTCATTGCTATTGCCTTTGCATTGGAGAGGAGACCAATGCCAGTCTGGTAGTTTTAAGCACCATTGTCGGTAACTGGTTATAGATTGAGAAGCAGTGAATCAAGAACATCTAGTCTGCCTTTAAGGTAGACAGGAAAATTCTGCTTATTAGGATTTAGTCAACCTTAAATGTTAAATGTTGGCATTGCATTTAAACATACGCAATTAGTTTCTGATTTGAAGGATGCCAATAAGTCTATTGTAGTCTTGAGTTTGTTAATTGTCATCTACATGTAATCTACATGTCAAATATTGACGTGTCAATATTTGTTCATTATTGATTCTTTTAATGCCAGTTGTGATGTGATCCACCTTTGTCCCATTGATAGTGGGACACAAAAGTAACAAACTTTCAACAAATCTTCTTTCAGTAAGTTTTCTGGGCTAAGTCACAACCAGATCATCACACAATAATGGTCTTATTTAAGTTTATTTAAACAGCCAGGATTTTATCCGTAACTATACATATCAGTTTGAATAAATATTTTTAATAAGATCAGCTATTTCCTCTGACAAGTAGAAATTATTGAACAAATCATCTTTCAGTATTAAAGCAATTATGAATTATAGCAAAGCCTACTCAATCATGTCATTTCAATTATTCTTAATTGTCATATTTAGATATCCATTTGAAAAATGATAGCTATTGAAAATAATATTAGGGCTAAAACTATGCTACATGAATGAGTGACTAAGAAATAAACAGATCTAGAGCTCAGTAGTCATAACTACAATATTAATACTGTGCAAATATAATTTCCTATTCATTACCATTCTGATATGCTATATGTTTATTTGTTATTTAATATATTATTTTCTTCAAATTGTCATGAACAGAAATTGTATACTTTTGTTTACGAAAGACAAATATTCTTTCTAGGCAATCTTGACAATTACCAACTACCATTACCAAATAAACAAGTGTAGCGATGGATTCACTACAATGAATTTGTTTCTTGTAGGATTACTAGCTAAAACTCCATTGAGATTTCTTATTAGATATTTCTCTTACCACAGAAGAAACCACATCTTTTGCTATTCTAGTAGCTTATTTACAAAAAGTTCTGTAAAGGACATTCATTAATCTCACAGGTAGTTTTTATTCAAAAATTGATTTATATTGTACTGTTATATAAAAACTTTGTATTTAGATTACATTAATCTACTTTCAGTACCCCAAACTGCTGTCTTCTTAAGAAAAAGATTTGATGTTATGCAGTCATATGCTTAAATTGTTAACAATCAGCTCTCTAGAGAGAAAAGGGACTGGTTTGTAGCATTTGACAATTTCTCTGACATAAATCTTCCCACCAAGGCAAATTTTGAACTGCCAATGTGATGTCACTAAATGAAGAGCTGGAAAGGAATAAACACAAGCACTTACCTTGAGTCTGTAAGTGCTGGTAATAGTGGCCAGCACACCACTGAACACGAAGTTTTATACTTAATATTTATAATTAGGTAAATACATTAAAATCATCTGAATATTTTTAAAATGCCCACTATTTGTGTAGTAAACATCAGCCTTGGAAAAAAGCTTTCATTGGATCTATTGCCCAATCTTAGCCTAATTTTTAAAATTTCACCATACTATAGTAGTAGTACATACAGTAGTACCTGAAGATTCTTTCAAGGGTCACCTCCTCAGACATTTTACTCCATGCATTCAGTTTCATTATAAATTTGCAAATGACAGCTGAATTCACTGCTATTTTCTATTTCTTCCATCCTGTACAACAATGCTGTAACTTATTCCGAATATTCTTAAATATCGAAGTTTAGGGAGACACCTGAAAAATAATCCCCCCAACAAAAAACAACAAATAATTTGCAGTAAATTTGTGTTCTTTAGAGCCAGAATGCCATGTATTGACTTTTCAAATCTGCCAGTTTAATTACTGTAATAATATGTAACAAATACAGTCAATAACATTGCCTTTTGTTATAAAATGCTTCCATCTGTTAGGAATTTGTATAAAGCATCAAATGTATATTACACCAAAACTTTGTAAACCAGAAACAATAGGTAAAAAATATAGAAAAGATGCTGTAAAAGGAGAGGTAAACATTTTCAATAACATTTGCTAGATACTAGAGGAAAAATAAAACCAAATGTGTTTCCTCCAAAATATGAAAACTGAAGGGCCAAATGCTTAGCTTCATAAAATATAAAATAAGAACCCACAGACATACACAGGATATAAATTATTATTTTCTACCTATGCTAGTGCATGCAAATTGCCTAGAATATGGTTGATATGTATTTACTGAATTTATACAAAGTAAATTCAGCAATACAAGAAATTCTCATTACCCAAGTATTTGCTATCTAAATACAAGTAGTATGAATGCTGTATATCAAAGTTGCACAGCAAGGGAAAAAACAGCATAACACAGTAATATTCACCAATGACAAACCACTTAAAAAAACAACCATTTCTCAAACATCCATATCCATCTTAAATATTTGCCTTTCCTGACTGTAATGTGAATAGATTCATTCTTGTGTAGGCTTTGAGTCTGCTTCTTTCACATGCTATAATGCATTTGGTATATATATATATATACTATATATATATATATATTTAGTATAAATATATATAATATACATATATGTGTATCAGTAGTCTGCTCCCTTTTTTGCTTATCAAAATTTTGCTTGTTGAATAATCATAGTTGATGAACACTTTTTTCCTGGTAGGGGAAAAATATTAGGACAGCCCTTAATGTGGCCTTAGTGTGGATATTTGTTCTCATTTCTCTGTGTTTCCTGAGTCATATAGTATATTATTTTGTTGTATATAACAAACACCCTGTTTTTGCGTGCATAATACATGGGATTATTTTACCCATTATTATATCCATGGTATATAATACCCATGTATATATACCCATGTATAATGTGCCTCCTTATTTTTACCTCAAAAATTTGGGCAAAAAACTGTACATTATACACAGCAAAATACAGGTAAGCATATTTTTATATTCATAAGAAACTGCCAAACTATTTTCCAGAAGGACTATACATCTGGCAAGCTTTATGCTTATCTTCTCATTTACTTGAATGTCCAAGTTTCTCCTCATGTTTCTGGTACTTTGTGGTGTCAGTCTTCCTAATTCTAGCCATAGGCATGTTGTAGTATCTATTAGGATTTAAATTTGAATTTTGCTCATCAGTAATGTTGAGCATCTTGTCATGAGATCATTCACATATGTACCATGGTGAAGTACTTGTTCATTTTTAGATAAAAAAAAATGTGTCCTGTTTCTTTTATTGGGTTATCACCTTATTACTGAGTACCAAAAAGATGCCATGTATTTTGTACTCAAGCCCTTTATTAGATAAGTGTTTTTAAAATATTTTCTCTCAATTTGTATCTTATATTCTATTTCATTAACAGTGTTATCCAAAGAGATGTTAAATTAAAAAAAAATAATGTTCAATTACTGTTGCCCCCATTTCCCCCCATTAATCTCCCCTACCCTACCCACCCCACCTCCCACATTTACTCATCCCTGCATTGTCCTTGTCCATGGGTCCTTCATACCTGTTCCTTGACTTGACCCTTCCCTTTCTTTCCAAATTTTGAAGAACTTCAGTATATACATTTTCCCTTTAAATTTTATGATTTTTGCAACCTACCAAGAAGTCTTCGCCTAACCCAAGGTCACAATGCTGTTTTTCTTGTTTTCTTCTAAATTTTTTATAGTTTTCATTCTCACATTGAAGTTTAAGGTCTGTGTTATTTTTAAAAAATATAACTTGAAGTAACAGTTCGTTTTTTTGCATATGAATTCCCAAGTGCTCCAGCACTATTTGGTGAAAGGATTATCTTTTTTTGCATTGTGTTCCATATACATACTTGAAAATTAGATGTCCACACACACGAGGGTTTAATTTTAGACTCTATAGTCTGATCTATTAATCTACCTATCTATATAATATTGCATTGTCCTGAGGTTACTGTAGCTTTATAAATAAAATTTGAAATCAGTGTGAATCCTCTAACCATGCTCTTTGCTAGATAATTAAAATCACAATTGGTTCCTCTACACACTTACACAAATATCTGGGGATTTTTAATCATCAAATTCTACAGTAACTGGAATTCTCATAACTTTTTGGTAACATTTTAAATCTGTTCAATATTTTGGAAAATTCTATAGAAGTAATCCCTAAGGATGATTATGCATATGGCCTAGCAATTTCTCTTTTATATGATAGGCATAACCTTTAACTTGATACAAAAGAAAAATTAATGAGTTGTATATAGGTCAAATATGTATGGCAATATATATATTTTACTTATATCCTTATAATGGGATACAACATATCATTGCAAATAAATAAACTAGAGCTAGATAAAGCTCAAATAAATAATACAAGCGATGTTGAGTGAAGAAGCAAGGTTTTAAAGATAATATATAAAGTACAAAAACTTGTATGGTTTTAGAAATCAAGGTAGAAGCAACTTTGGACAAGAGAGAAATTTTTGGTTTGCATGATAGATGGGTGTATTCACATTGCAAACAACCATTGACTTTTATACTTATAATTTGTATTTTGGTATGCATATAAATTACTTCAATAAAGTTTGTTATGTAAAAAATCTTATACTTCAATTAATAAAAGATATCAATATAGGGCCCTCATTATGTATGCAGTAAAGCAGCTAAGGAATATAGGAGCTTCCTAAGATTACCCTTTGAAGTCCAAAAATATAATAAGTTCAGAAATCACATCTTTCCATATGAGAGGAAGAATATTAGACTTTGATTTTCTTAAGGTTTGTGGGTAGAATTCAGGCAATCATTCCACATGCTTTAAAGGGAGAGTAGGAATAAAATAAGAGCAAGCTTTGCATCATGCTTTGCACAAAAGCCACATGTCCTGAATCAGAGACTGCTATTATTCAACTGTCCACACATTCTAAATCAAAGTTCAGCAAACTTGTTCTGTATAGGGGCAGATACTGAATATTTCAGGCTTTCTGGGTCATATGGTCTTTAGCACAACTACTCAACTCAGGCACTGTAGAGTAATACCAACCAAAAATAACATGAGAATGGATGACATGGCTGTGTTCCAAAAAATATTTTTGTAAACACTGAAATTTGAGTTTCATACATAATTAAATATTTTTAATACTTTCAATTATTAAATATGTTAAAAACATTTCTGCTTTTTGAACACAGAGAAGCATATAGCAGGCTAGATTTGGTCTGCAGGCTTCTGTTTGCTGGCCTGGCTTTAATTTAACTCTTTTCCCCTTTTCTAATTTGTCTATAATGTTCTAGTCTCAGCATAACATCCTGGAATCTTCTTGATCTGGTTTTTCTCTTTTCTGGGAACTAACAGAAACTAAATATCCATTCATTATTCAAGTGGAGTCACTCCTGTTTGATACTATCCCAGTCAAGATGCTGCACAAATACTATTCAGGGTCGCTCAATCATGAAATGGTCCCCTCTGCTGTAGAGAATGTGATTTTGGTTCCAGAAACAGCAAGGGCCTGTTTAAATCTACCTTCTCTATAATACAGATTTTAAACTTTGACTGCGAGTGGTTCATAAATCCCTGGTATTCTTTGCATATTTATGCATGAGTATGCATTTTTTATGGTGAGTTAGATTCATCATTTTCATCAGAATTTAAAGAGGACCATGGCTCAAAAACATTAGAAAGCATTACTTACAAGCCCTATAGTACAGTGTCAAAGAGAAAACCACAGGCCTCAAATGGCATCACAATGCTAAAGCCCATTGATACCAAACCTAGTTTTAATATTTGACATAGTTGCTGTTTCCACCACTCCCTGAAACTTAATAAACCAGTCTGGAATTCATTATCTTTGTTGTATCAATAACCTTTTTGCTATTCAAAATTCTGTTGAATTTTTATCTTTAAGCTTTATTTTTTTCAGTCATCATAGTTTCTTAACTGAAATTTCTAACACCTATATATTAGATTTTAATTGATTGTTTTTATATTAGTTCCATATTTTTAAAGAATTGTATTTTATTCTGTTTTTAAACATGTTTGTTAATTTGTGGACATTTTTTCCACTTTACTTGCCTTATAGTTTATCAGCTATGTATTCAACTTTTTACAGAAAAATATAGTCATATAGTTATATATAATATACCTATAAAAGTTTTATTTTATTTGATGTGAGAATTTAGTTCTTTTACATATATCCATTATATATATGTACATGTATATGAACTAAAGTTATTTTATAACCATAGATATATCCATTTTATATATATATATATTTATATATATAAGGTTATATATATAACTAAGGTTATATATTTTAACTAAGGTTAAAATTTTTACATGTTCTCCTCATATATTTACATGCTCTCATATATTTGATTTGTAGAGCCAAAATAGGATACCACATTGAGTTTTTTCTGTTTACTGGGTTTTTGTAGAATTCTTTGTTCATTAAATTTATTTACTTTTTCCCAATTTTTTCACATTCTGGCCAATACTTGTTACTTTATTTTTTTTAATGAGATTTTTATTTTTTTCTTTTACATAGCTTCCAGCCTTTTCCTCCCTTTCCTGGCCCCCACCCAGCCCCAACCTCCCACCTCTCCCCTCCCCAGATCAATTCCCATATTGTTGTCCTGGTGTCCATGGGTTGTGCATAGATGTCCTTTGACTAATCCCTTCACCATCTTTCATTGTGTCCACCACCTCCTTTCCAGTAGCTATGCATCTATTTTATGCATCTAAGTTTCAGTGACTATTTTGTTAGTTGATTTATTATGTTCATCAAATTCCACATAAAAGTGGCGTCATGTGGTATTTTTATTTCACTAACTGGCTTAATTCACTTAACCTAATTTTCTCCAGATCCATCCATCCTGTTATAAAATATGAGTTCTTTTTTTACTGCTGTATAGTATACCATTTTATAAACGTACCACAGTTTATTTTATCCACTCATCTACTGATGAGCACTTTGTTGCAATTTGAAACTTCAGTGAGATAACACCTAACACCTGTCAAAATGTCTACCATCAATAAATCAACAAACAAGTGCTGGCTAGGAGATGTGGGGAAAAGGGAACCCTAGTACACTGTGGGTAGGAATGTAACCTGGTGCAACCACTGTGGAAAATAGTAGAGTTTCCTTTAAAAATTAAAAATGGAATTGCCTTTCAACCCAGTGATTACACTGGGAATATACCCCAAGATCCCAAAATACCACACAAAAAATATACCCTATGTTTATAGCAGTGCTATTTACAATAGCCAAGATTTGTTCATTAAATTTAAACTTGAAGTTGCTCTTTATAGGAGTTAGATGTATTTTATTTTGTTAGGTTTTCTTTTCTATTTTGAATAATATCAGTTGGTACTATTTTTGTCTACCATGTTATGGACTCTTTTTCATGAATTATGGCTCTGGATTTTTTTTTCCATCCTTAGACACATATTGTACTTGGTTTGTTTTATTGGTTAATTTAAATAAGTTTTGCTTTTGTTTCTTTGAGATATCCTTGCCTTTGTATTTCTTGTAGATCCCATGCTTCACAAAAACTACTTACTGTTTTGCAAAACCTAGTCCAGTCTTTACTGTTTATAATCAAGTTTAAACATATCCAATGACATGATGAATAACTATTAAGAATTCCTGAATTAACTTTTCCCAGTTGCTTTTATTTTTCAGTCTAAATTTATTGAAAGATTTTCTTTTTAGAGAATCCAGTAACATTTTATTGTACTTTTTAAATGTTTTAAAGATTTTATTTATTTTCAGAGGGAGGGAAAGAGAGGAAGAAAGAATGAGAAAAACACATCAATTGGTTGCCTCTCACATACCTCCAACTGGGGACCATGTGCCCTGCTGGGGAATTGAATCAGCAGCCTTTCAGTTCACAGGCCAGTGCTCAATTCACTGAGTCACATCAGCCAGGGATATCAAAAGAAATTCTTCAAAGTGCATGTACATTGTAGTATAATATGTCTCAAAATTATTTTTTCCCTGCAATGATTATTCATCATATATGTGTGTATAATTTGATGCACTTCTTTATTTTGGATAATTCTGCTTACAAAAAGCTATATGTAGGAGCTATTAAGTCAATTTCTTATTTTTTATTGTTGTTCAAGTACGGTTGTCTCCATTCCACGTACCCCCTAACCCCCCTCGACCCACCTCACACCCTCAATCCTACCCACGTTAGGCTTTGTCTATATCTCCTTTACACATGTTCCTTGATGACCCTTCCCCTTTTTCCCCATTATCCCCCACCCCTTCCCCTCTGGTTACTGTCAGTTTGTTCTCAATTTCAATGTCTTTGGTTATATTTTGCTTGCTTGTTTGTTTTGTTGATTAGGTTCCACTTATAGGTGAGATCATATGGTATTTGTCTTTCACCGCCTGGCTTATTTCACTTAGCTCAATGCTCACCAGATCCATCCATGCTGTCACAAAGGGTAGGGGCTCCTTCTTTCTTTCTGTTATATAGAATTCCATTGTGTAAATGTACCATATTTTTTTGATCCACTCATTTACTGATGGACACATAAGTTTCTTCCAGAACTTGGCTATTGTGAATTGTGCTGCTATGAACATTGGGGTGCATATGTTCTTTTCAATTAGTGTTTCGGGATTCTTAGGGTATAATCCCAGCAGTGGAATTGCCAATTTCTTTTTCATTTTACATTTTCTAACCTTTTGAATTCTCCCCCAAGAATATGAGCTAGCAATTCCTGTGGTTATTTTGGCTTCATGTCACCATATTTTGAAAACTATTTCTCCTTCCTTATGCACTGAGGATATTAATCCATTTGCTGAATTCAGACATATGTCTGTTTCAAGTGGTCATCAAGTATTTTTAGCCATCAACTATGGTGCTGTTTGCCAGATCACAGTTTACTTTCATGGGCATGGCCTCTTGTCTACAAAATAACATTTGGAATAATTATTAAGCTTTTAAAAATTTATCTTATTTCATAACATGTTATAAAACAGTTACAGCAAGGAAAATATTTATGTGAGTATATCTTACACAATTAGCATAATAAAGATACTATTGGCAGTTACAAGACCTGCTACAGGTATCAAGTCATTGAATACACAGCAGATGTATGATGATTAGAAGAGCATGCAATTATAAGTAAAAAGAACAAAATTAAATATTTTAGACTAAAAATCCTAGAAGTATATCATCAACTATTGTGTCCAGCAGGGAGAATAAAACTAAAAATGTTATATTTTATTTTTTATTTATTTTTTAAATTTGGATAGGTTCTAATCTTATTTATTTTAATTTTTGTGTATTTTCCATTACCATTTACCACCCAACCCCTCCCCCCACAATCACCAGACTGTTGTCCTTGTCCATGAGTCCTTTTGCTTTTTTCTCCGCCCCACAACACCCCTTCCCAGAGCTGTGAGCTCTCTATTATGTTAAAGATATTTTTGGTAATAATTTTTCTTTTGATATCTTTACCAATTATCTGACTTTTGCATATTAATATCACATATTTCCAGGATTACATTATGCCCAAAATGATAAAAGCTAAAACCATGAGGAGGTTCTTCTAAGCCTTTGTTTCCTTTCTTTCTTTTCTTTTTGTTGAAATGTCAGTGTCAAATTTTACTGACAGTTTCTGACGCCTCTTTCAACATAACTGACCTTTATTCCATGTATCTGCAGGGTTGCAGCTGGTCTCCTTCCTTTAACATTTCCTTGCCAACTTTGAAAACTCTATACTTAGATTTTAAAAAGGGGGAGATAAACAGTGAAAACCATGTGTAGCTATTGCTTATCAAAAGGATATGGCAAGGTGGTAAGTAATTATATCTTTATAGTGATGGAAACATGTAATCTAAAATAGCATTAACTTGATTATAACTTTCTAAATTAAATGTTTTGAAATAATGAAACAATAATTGGAAACCTCTTTCTCCAAATATAAGATATTTCTTTGTCTTTTCCCCCTCTGTCCAATTTTATTATTCCAAGTTTTAACTTAGCTGGTTTATCCTATTTTTTTTTTCAATTAGATACAAACTTCTTAAAGGTACCAGGAAATTTAACTGCATAGTATGCAGACATGAGCCAATCGTCATGGACATCCAGAGCAACTAGCACTGGCCATCTTCCATGACAAATTACTCTTTCTTGAGAAAACTGTACTCCTGTAGTGTAGTATAAAAGAAACTTTGCTTTATTTTAAGCATTTTCCCTTGGTAATTAAACTCAGGTCATTTTGGCTGCTGCTATCAATTTTTATCCAGCCCTTCTCCATAACTCAGCTGATCAGAACTTTTATTTCCCTGCTTGTCGCAGACTCTGATGCAGCATAATCTGGTAAACACATTTAAATGATAAACATCTCAGGTAGCAGAAATGCTCCTTATCAGAACTATTTATCCATGGGAGGTACTCTAGCTTTCATATTTTACAACTGTGTACTCATCCCAAGGGATGAATGTGCTAAAATTTCTTTCAAGATTAAATACTAATCTCCCAAGAGGACAACATCTATTCAGCTATTTACAGCAAGGTTGTAAGTCAACACCAAGCAGCTGTTCAGTTTATTTCTTCATACAAGAATTCTTAGCTTTATGGTCTAATGAATCAATGTGAGGTTGATTTAGCCTTGCAATCATGCAAAGAGTTATGCAGTTTATTTTTGACTTAATAATTTAAGAGGAGCCTTGCCATTTTTTATCATGTCACTAGTAAATCAATCGTAAAACAAAGTCATGACTGAAGTGGACTCAACAAATTAGGGAGTGACCTTAGGAAAACAGCATTACTTATACTACTAATGTTTTTAAGGGAGTATGAATCATTGTATAAATTACTTTTGCATAAAAGCAAAAGAAAACAGGTCATGGCCTGTTCCATCATGATTATATATATACATACACACACACCTACACACATAACAGACCAATATTCAGTCATGAGATGGATGAAGGCATTATGCTAAATGAAATAAATCAAAGAAAAATAAATACATTATGATATGACATATGTAGAATCTAAAAACACCAAACTCATAGAAGCATAGGGTGGTAGTTAACAGGGAGTGGAGGTCAAGCAAATGAAAATATATTGGTCTAAGGCAGGGGTGTCAAAGTCATTTTCACAGAGGGCCACAACAGCCTCAAGGTTGCCTTTAAAGGGCTGAAATAATCTTAGGATGGTATAAATGTGACCTCCTTAACTATTAAGGAGTTGAAATTATATTCGGCCTTTTGAAGGCAACCATGAGGTTGATGTGGCCCCCAGTGAAAATGAATTTGACACCCCTAGTCTAAGGGTACAAATTTCTGTTATAAGATTAAGTTTTGGGCATCTAATGGCTATGGCTAATAATACAGTATTAGATCCTTAAATGCTGCTAAGAGAATATAGCTTAAATATTCTCACTATACACACACAAATAGTAATTATGTAATGAAATGAAGTCTTAGTTAATGCTATGGTAGTAATCATTTTTCAATACATAAATGTGTCAGATTAACACATTGTACACCTTACACTTGCACGGTATTTAAGACAATTATATCTTAATAAAGCTGGCAAAAATAAAACAGAAAGAAGAATTTGGCACTTATAAAGTCTGTGAAGAAATAAAATATTTAATATATTAGTGCACTAATTATAATGAATAAAATAAAACTGAGTTATAATGTCTGAGTTTACTCATGAAGAATAAAAAGGAAACTCTATTACAATTGTTTATTAATAAAAATAAACTTATTTTACTTATGGCTTCCTTATTTCCTTGTCAGAGTGGGCTGTAATTATTATTATTGTCAAAGCAATGATTAATTCAAGGACAGGGGGATGATCAGAGTGGTCACATGCAGGGTAATCTAGGTAGGTGTAGCATATTCTAATGCTAGGGTGTGTCAATTTTGATTTTTTAAAGAATTTCTAGCTATATGTACTGTGTACATATTAAGTAGTTCCCCTTATCTGCAGTTTTGCTTACTATAGTTTGTTACCCACAGTCAACCATGATCTGAAAACATGAAAAGGTTTACAGAAATAAGCAATGCATACATTTTAAGTTGTGTGCCATTCTGAGTAGTAGGCTGAAATCTTACTCTGTCTGCTCCACAAGCAGTGAATCACCCCTTTGTCCAGCTTTTCCACATTGCACACACTCCCCACCAGTTAGTCACTGAATAACCCTCCCAGTTAGCACATCTACTCTTTAGTTATCACAGTACTGTGTTCAAGAGTCCCTTATTTTGCTTACTAATGGCACCAAAACCCAAGAGTAATAAGGCTGGCAGTATAGATATGCCAAAGAGAAGCCATAAAGTACTTTAAGTGAAAACATACATATTTACAGTCATGCACCACCAAAGGTGTCGGTCAAGGATAAACCATGTATATGATGGTGGTCCCATAAAATTTCAATGTAGCTGAAAAATTCCTAGTGGCAGGTGACATTGTAGCCACACTGATATTGAAAGGCAATGCCATCACTCATGTGTTTGTGTTGATGTTAGTATAAAGCCTACTGTGCTGCCGGTCATATAAAAGTATAGCACATACAATTATATAAAGCATCTAATACTTGAAAATGATGATAAATGACTATGTTACTCACTTATATTGTGTATTTACCATACTATACTTTTTACTGTTAAAGTGTACTCTTTCTACTTAAAAGAAAACTGATTGCTGTAAAGCAGTATGTCACATTATACTGCCAGAAGCCTCGTACATCTTGCATTTGTCATGTCCCTTGATCACATTGTTTTCTCTTGTGCTTGATTTAATCTCATCTTTTTTCATACAGTAACAAGTTGTACAGGATTGTAGCCTAGAGACTGGTGTCCAACCCGTGGCCTGTGGGCCACATGTGGCCCTGAATGGCTATGAATGCAGGCCAACACAAAATCATAAATTTACTTAAAACTAATTTTTTGCTCATCAGTTTTCATTAGTATTTGTGTATATATGTGTGTCCCAAAACAACTCTTCTTCTTCCAGTGTGGCGCAGAGACACAAAAAGTTTGGATACCCCTATGACTATGGTGTAGGTATAGGGGAGGCAGTGCCATGCAGGTTTGTGTAAGTACACTCTTTGATGTTTGCACCCTGAGGAAATTGCCTAACACACATTTCTTAGAATGTATCCTCATCATTAAATGGTGCATGACTGTATTCAAAAAACATAGTATATATAGGATTCAGTACTATCCACAGTTTCAGGTATCCACAAAGGGCCTTGGAATGTATCCCTCATGGATAAGGTGTATTACTGCATTGTTTTCTATACCCATATGGGTTTTCTCAATTTAGAGACTCTATTACCGTGTGTGTTCAGGTAAGTATCAACAGAACAAGCAAAACAGCATATAGTGTAGCTTCCTAAATTCTCTACTTGGAAAATGGAAAAAAGGATACTTTTCAACTGTTCTCTGAAATTTTCTTGAAGAACATTATGGTTCTCTGAAAAAAATGAAAATTATGGTAGATTAACAATTTGATATTTAATAACTTGAAAAAATGAAATGTATGATTTTCAGCCAAAGTCTAAGAGAGAATTTTGAACTAGACAATAAGCTCCTAATGTATCAGGCCCTATAACTATCAATTGTTGCTTCTCAGTTATCATTTTATTCTGCTTCATAGAATTTTTGGCCCTGTTGATCACACCTCCCTTCTTAAAACACTTTCTTCACTAGGCTTCCAGACTAGCATTTTCTCAGTTCTCTTCCTACCTCATAGGTTGATGAGTCTTTGTTTCTTTATCTGTATCCCCTTCTTATGGAGTTTTGAATGATTAAATATCAGTCTTTATGCCTCTTCTCTTCTAATCTCATTCCCTAGTCAACTTCTTCCCAAGTTTATAAATAACGTATATACTCTAACAGCTCAAAAGTATCCTCTGTATTTATATTATTATATTCATCTGTTTATTTTCATCATCATTTAGATGTCAATAGGTATCTCATTCTTAAGGTCTATATGAAGTATTAATTTTCTCCCATTAATCAGCCCCTTTCCCAGAATTAGTCATCTCAATAAATGTCTCTCAAACGTCTTTCTTGTTTCATAGGGTTTCTGAATATATTTCTTTTATTATAACCCAGATGAAATTCATTAGTATGTCTTGTCCTCTGTACCTTGGAAACATACTCACCAACTCATTTCTTTTCCCTACATGCACAGCTATCATCTAGTCCAAGGTACCATTTCCTCTAATCTGTACTACTTCAGTTGCAGACATATTTTTTTTCTTTCTTCCACTATTGTCTCTTTTCAGTGTTGTCTTTACAGGAATAACTATAAAGGACACATGGGCAAAACCAAGGGGGGATGGAAGCAGGGCAGGGAGGTGGGGATGGCTGAGGTCAGGGGTAGAGTGGTGGGGGTCAATGCAGACAACTGTACTTGAACAACAATAAAATAATTTAAAATAAAACTGGAGATCGCAGCTGCAACACAGCTGATGGTGCTAGGAACCATGGGAGGCCTGCCGGCTGCACATGGATTGCTGGGAAGAACGGGGGGCTACCTGAGCCACAGACTTCCATTTCTTTTTCTGAGATATGGTACCCAAGACTGGGCAAAGGGAATAAGAAAGGACTGTGTGTGTTTTGGGGTGTTTTAAGAGATGTCAGGCCCTGGCTGGTGTAGTTCAGTGGATTGAGCGCGGGCTGCGAACCAAAGTGTCGCAGGTTCGATTCCCAGTCAGGGCACATGCCTGGGTTGCAGGCCACAGCCCCCAGCAACCGCACATTGATGTTTCCCTCTCTCTTTCTCCCTCCCTTCCCTCTCTAAAAAGTAAATAAATAAAATCTTTAAAAAAAAAAAGAGAGAGAGATGTCAGGATTTTAAAGAAGACATCGAGTCATTACTCTAAGTCTGTGTAACTTCTGAATAAATAGTTCCTTTCCTTTTCAATAAAAAATAATGAAATAAAATATGGAATGAATTACATTATTTCTCCTTTAAAATACTTCTATAGTAGTGTTCTGCTCCAAATATGATATGTATATCAGCCGCGTAGAATATATACGATAGATTATGCCATTCTACAAGATCATGGGGACTAGTTACTTCTCTAACCTCATTTGTAAATATCTTATTTAAGCATATAAACATGATCTGCCTCACTCAACATCTGTAGGTTAGTTAATTTCTAAGGACATTTTTAGAACTTACATTTTATTGTTTAAAAAAAAAGACCAAAAAAATCTTGGAGTAATTTAGGAGTAGTACCTCTGGGACTCATTATACTCAGTACTACTCCTAAAGACAGTTCCCATGCCTAAGACAACAGCTAGTCAACTGTGGGGTAAGAGTCACAGTGGGAATGGACAACTTGGAAGCAAGTGCCATAAAAGGTCTTTTCTATTGGTGAGCAGTGCCTGTAAAAAATAGCCATCCCAATTGAAGAGAAAAAATATTCCATCAAATGCATTTTCCTAAATATTACATGCTGAGATATATATGTGGAATGTTACTTATATATGTAATCACGGTGCCAATATTATCTGTTAATAATGCTTTCTTACATTCTTGAGTATATAACTCTTAGGAGATAGATAATTAAAATCACTCAATCTTCATCATTCAAGCTCTATGATTGTACACATTACTTGATGGATTAAGGTGTGAAAATGTTGAGTTGTAATAAAAACTATCAAAAGATATAGGAGTCTGGGAGTCCTTATATAATTTGTCTTCTTTCTCAAAATGTAAGAGATGACCTGAATGCATTTATGATAAAAAAAAATAAATTATTGTAGCTAAAATGAAGATAAAAAAATTATGAAGGAGGTACTAAGAATATCCATAATTTAAATTAAATATTATTAATAATTTGTGTATATATTTATTTTTATATTTTAAATTGTATTATCAGACATTTGCATACTTGAAATGCACATATCAGGCCTTAAAAAGTGGTTTGCTTTTTCACTTTGGCAATTTGCCTATGACCTACAAAGAAAAAAAATTCGTGTCTTTTAAACATTGTGTAAATATTGATAAGAACAAGTTCTCTTATTTTTTATTATCAAGTCTTCTGGGAAACTTTTCTTTCCAGTCTTAGTATTAACATAATTGCTATGAAATACTTTTACTATTTTCTTTTGAATTCTTTTACTATTTTCTATATACCCACCCTCTCTGGGTGGATATCATCCTTTTGGTTAAATTGCAAGATATGCCTACACTGCTCCTGTTCTTGGCCACTTACTTCACTCCTGGCCTTAGGGGAGCACAATTTTCCCTTTTCACGAATCCTTCTCAGTGGTGAAACTAACTAATGGGATTTGTGCTGCAATATGTTTTTGTACAACATTTTCTTGGATTTAAGTATATTTTAATATTTATAATTATATTACAGATCCCTAAATCCAACATAATTCCCATCAAGCAAAATTTCAATCAAAATTCAACACAATTTTCATCAAAGTTCCAATGACATGTTTCACAGAAATAGAAAAAAACATTCTAAAATTTGTATGGGACCACGGAAGACCCAAATAGTCAAAGCAATTCTGAAGAACAAAGCAAGACATGTTGCATTTCCTGATTGCAAACTATACTACAAAGCTATAGTAATAAAAATAATATAGTACTTGCATAAATATAGACATATAGACAAATGGAACAGAATAGGGAGCTCAGAATTAAATCCCCATATACAATCAACTAGCGATCCAACAACATCAAGTGGGGAGAAGATAGTCTCTACAACAAATGGTGTTGAGAAAATTGGATAAATATATACATGACACAGAAATTTGACCCCTATTTTACACCACTTAAAAAAATTAACTTGACCTGGCTGGTGTGTCTCAGAGGATTGAGCAGTGGCCTGTGAACAAAAGGGCCACCAGTTTGTTTCCCAGTCAGGGCACATGCCTGGGTTTCAGGCCAGGTCCCCAATAGGGGGAATTCGAGAGGTAACCATACATTGATGTTTTTCTCCCTCTCTCTCTCTCTCCCTTTCCCCTCTCTAAAAGTAAATAAATAAAATCTTAAAACAGTCTTCATTTTAAAAATTAACTTAAATGGATCAAACAATTTAATATAGACCTGATAGCATAACATCCCTAGAATAAAACATAAGGAAGCTCCTTGTCAATGCTTTGAGCAATGAATTTTTAAATGACATCAAAAACACAAACAACAGAAACAACAAATGAGGCTACACCAAACTTAAAAGCTTCTGTGCAACAAAATACACAATAAAATAAGGCAACCTAGAGATTGTGAGAAAATTTTTACAAACTGTATTTTAAATGAGGAGTTCACATTCCCAATACATAAAGAACTCTTACAACTCAATAACAAAGAAACAATCCAAATAAAAATGAGCAGAAAAACAAATATACATTTTTCAAAGGAGACATTCAAAATGGCCAACAGGTACATAAAAAATGTTCAGCATCTCTAAGCATCAGGGAAATGCAAATCAAAACCATAATGAGATATCACCTCACACAGGCTGGAATGGCTATCATCAAGATGACAAGAGCTAACAAGTGCTGGCAAGGATTGTGGGAAAAGGGAACCCTGTACTCTACTGGGGGGAATGTAAATTGGTTCACCCACTATGTAACACAACTTTGGAAAATCCTCAAAAAAAGTTAAAAATAGAACTACAATATGATCCAGCAATTCCACATGTGCACATATGCAAGGGAAATGAAAAGACGATATCAAATAGATATATACACTCTCATGTTTATTGCAGCATTATTCACAATAGCCAAGATATGGAAACAACCTAAGTACCCCTCAATGAATGAAGAATATATGAATATATATGTACATAAATATATATGTATATATACATATGAATGATGGAATAGTATTCAGTCATGAGAAATAAAGACATCTTCCCATTTGCAACAATATGAATGGACCCTGAGCACATTATATTGAGGTAAGTCTGACACAGAAAGACAACTACTATATGGTATTACTGTATTTATATATGGAATCTGAAAAAAAATTCATAAAAACAGAAAATAAAATGTTGGTTACCATGGGAGGATGTGATAGGACAGCTGTTATTTAAGGGTACAAATTTGAAAAGCTATAGAAATCTAATGCACATTATAGTGAATATAAACAACAACATTATATTATAATCATCAAACTTGCTAAGAGACTATAATTTAATTATTCTAACCACTAAAAAGAAATCATAATTATATAATGTGTAGAGGTGATAATTATAGTTACAATGGTAATTATGTTAGAATTTATAAATGTGTCAAATTAACATGTTGTACACCATGTTATATGTCAAATATTTCAACTAAAAATTTTTCCTTTTGACCTGGCCGGTGTGGCTCAGTGGATTGAATGCCAGTCTGCACAAAAAGGGGTCACCGGTTCAGTTCCTAGTCAGAGTACATGCCAGGGTTGCAAGCCAGGTCCCCAGTGGGGGGCACACAATAGGCAAACACACTTTGATGTTTCCTTCTTTTTCCCCTCTTTAAATGTAAATAAATAAAATCTTTAAAAACTTAATTTTAAAAATCCTTCCTTTCTTTGTAAGCACTGATCTCCTTGTTTTTTTTTTTTTAATTTGTATTGTTGTTCAAACATAGTTGTTTCCACTTTCCCTCCACCACCCTCCCCCGACCCACCCACCCCTATCTCCCACCCTCAATCCTACCCACCTTTGGTTTTGTCCATGGGTCTTCTATACTTGTTCCTTGACTTGACCCCTCCCCTTCTTTCCTTTGTATACCTCTCCCTCACCCCCTCTGGTTACTGTCAGTTTGTTCTTTATTTCAATGTCTCTGGTTATATTTTGCTTGCTTGTTTGTTTTGTTGATTAGGTTCCATTTACAGGTGAGATCATATAGTATTTATCTTTTACCACCTGGCTCTTTCTCTTAGCAGAATGCCCTGAAGGTCCATGCATGCTGTTGCAAAGGGTAGGAGCTCCTTCCTTCTTTCTGCTGCATAGTATTCCATTGCGTAAATACACCATAGTTTTTGATACTCTCAGTTACTGATGGACACTTAGGTTGCTTCCAGCACTTGGCCATTGCAAATTGCACTGCTATAAACATTGGGGTGCAGAGGTTCTTTTGAATTGGTGTTTCAAAGTTTTTAGAGTATAATCCCAGTGATTGCCTGTTTTTATGCGCTACCTTTCTTAAGTAACACCGCAGAGCCTCCTATCTATGACCACATTTGAGTCTTAAAGTCAAGGCTTCCTTCATTGTCTCTGTTACATTGGACCTAGATGTGCCCATCTCACTGATGAATGCTGATAATTTATCCATTGTTTCCCTAACCCTGAACTTTTAATTCTGTCTATTTACTAAGTTGTTTTCTCTTATTCCTTCTTTATTTATTTTATTTTTTTCTTATTCCTTTAAAAAATATCTATGTACTTCTACTTCTCTTTTTTAATACCCATATGACATTCTTTTACTTTAGCTTATTTCTATTGATTAGGAATTTTACAGATTTCATTTTACCAGTAGATACTTTGGGCTGTGGAATGTATTCTTTTTATCTTTTCCTGGGACATTATGCCATGCCTATTTACTATTTTTGTGGAGTTATATTTTATATATATAGTAGATTTTATTGGTAGAATAAGATGTGGCATCATTTAATTTGTCAGAGTCGAGATTTCTGGGGATAAGAGGATTACTCTTAGTAGTAATATTTGGTTTTATTTATATTGCTGTCAAAGACGGTGGCTTGCGTAAGTTCAGAATTACAATTTACTGAGTATATTTTACTTTTTTATGTTTTATATAGGGTGACTTTTATGTTGTTTTCTTTAAAAGATGGTGACTTCTTATTAGTTTATAAATTGGCTATTGCAGAATTAGTTGTGCTAAGGTTTATTTATGAGAAAAGCAAATATATATTAATTATGTGAATAAACTAACAAGATGTTAATATCAGATCTACAATTATGGCAGACCTGCTGTTGTAGCCTAATTCATACCCTAAAGTCCAGACTCTGAAAAGTCAATTAATTTAGCTGATCTGTATTTCAGATTACTGTTCTGTAAAATGGAAATCATGTAAACCATTTTACCCAGTTATTGAATCATTGTAATCACTATGCAGATCTAGGAAAACCCCAGGCACACACAAAATTTGGCTTGGATAATGAGACTAATGATGGCAGGCACACACCAAAAGGTCATAAAAATGTTTATTACTCATGTAATGATGCTTCCCACAGAAAACAGGGCAGGTCCGAAGCAGGTGTGAGAGAGTAGAGAAAGGAAACTGGCTTGTGTTTCATTTGAGATAGAGTTGGGGTGAAGGTTTCAATGCATGGCTTAAACTTCCCATCAGCGGCAAAGGAAGAAACACTCTGGCTTTTTTTTATCAGGAGGTCCAAATGTGAGGCAGAAGGGAAAAAAGGGAGAGACGATATTTAAAGGAGCCAGCTGTCAAACACTGAAATGTGTGGCCAGACTATTCGAGTCAGGACTATGTGAGACAATATATGCAAGATACCTAGCTAGCCATTCTTTTTAGTTATTATTATGATTCCAGTAAATAAAGGATTAATTACCTCAATTACTTGCCCAAATTCTGTGAAAGGGAGAAAGGTGCAATTTCAGTGCATTTCAGACATACTTGAGTTATAGTTACAATGCTATAGAACGATAGCAACTCTGTTTTGGTTTCTTATCTTAACTCCTTTCATGTTTTCCACCAGTGCCTTCTTTGGAGCTATTAAAAAGTATGAAACTCTCCTACCTACGACAAACCAACAATCAGCCTAACTACTTGGAAAGGATGTCCAATGAAACTTTCTTATCAAATAGACCTATCAGGAGTTAATACAAGCAACAAAAAATTTGAGTGGTTAGACAAATATTCTATTTTGCATTAAATCAGACCAATTCTTGTTTCTACCTACCATATTGATTTGAATTAATGAGGAAGGTAAACACATTCATATCTCATAGTTTTAACTAATGAGTTACATAAGTGTTCTATTTTTCTACCCCATTTATTAGAGATATGTAGCAACCTAAGGTTAGTGGTAGTGTTAGAATTTATTGTCAATTTTGTCTTTTCCATTTCAGTGCTTCCATTGCCCAGTGATGAAATCATTATTTTAGAATTTATTTTTTAGGAAGGAATCAAGATGATTACTACAATTTATGAGGTTTATTTTGAAACATTTATTCTTCTTTATCTCCTATCCTCACCTCACACCACCCCAGTCTGATTCATTCCTTTCTACTCCTGACAGAGCTCTGGTCTGCCATGGCCAACCTCCATATTGCTAAAAGTGCAGTGCTGATTTGACCATCCTCGTGACTCCCCAGGCAACACTAGGCAAGACAGCAATCATTCTATCCCTGGGTGGAATGGGGGTTATTTACTTTTCTCCAGTCTTATCACCACCATTCAGCTCCTTTAAGTCCCCACTTAGGAACACAAACTGTCCCCAGCATCTGTCCTAGACCTCCTCCCTCCTCTGTCTACTTCTCCTATGGGAGCTCATCTGTGCCATCATTTAAATGCCATCTATGTGCCAATAGCTTTCAAACATTAAAACTTGGGCCATCAGTTTATAATGATGCAAATACTATTACATAAATATTCCCTCAAATTTGTGGTATTCACTTAGTTGTGGCATACTATATTTTTAAATGATTAGGGTTCATTTGATTGTAACTGTTGATGGGTTAGCTTTAAATATAAAGTAAGTTTTCTTCTGACCTAAATACTGTGAATACGTAAAGTATTTCCATAATTTTAGCATATCTTTGATTTTAGAGATGGGCCCAGTGATAAATCTTTTTTACAGCTGTTTAAAGAACCCCTAACTTTATTAAAAGGATAATTATATCATAATGTCACCAGTAAAAGCAATATTTCCCCCTTTAAAATTGAATTGAAATACTTAACGGTTGTTTTTGCTTTTTTCCTCTTTTGAACTATTGTGTGTTCTCAGGCAATCTGCCTTTACAGGGTGCTAGTGGCAAAGTTAAATTTATGCCATATTAAAGTGTAGCTTGATTAGGGAAGTTGAATAAAATTACATGAATAATTACAGATGGAATTTTGTTCTACAGATTTCATAAAGAATTAACCTGTATCTTTCTGTTATTATTAATTTGCCTTCCATGTTATTTAAATCTTTATTTAGGAATACTAATTTTGTTGATATCAATCAAAGGAGCTCTCCCATGCTAATTAGATTATCTGATTTTAATTATCTTGTACCAATATCAAGAAGGGTTTTGATAGCATTTGATATTGCAATAAATTTTAGAAAGTTTGAGATATTTAGAATTACTGAAATCATCATTTTCTTAATCATAGAAAATTTGAAATGCCTTTTGTTTTTACTCCAGCTAAAAGTAATATATTCACTGGGATTTATACAATAAATGAAACAAGGAATTTCCAATATGTCTTAAAGACTGTAAGAACAATGTAAAAGGGATTTATTTGTTTTATAAGGAATCTCATATGCTAGCTGTTTAGTAAGCTCTGTTCTCTGCTACTTTTGTTGCTCTTAGCCTTTGTTAAGACTCTTTTCAGTAATAGGATAAATATATTGTATTGCTATATTAAGTAAATCACATGCTTAACAAGAAACCCAAATAAACAGAATGCCCTCATGTAAAATATTCCTAGAAAATAATGTGTACCCAAAATGCTTAATATGTAAGTAAAAGAGAAATGTTCTGAGGTGTGCTAAATGATGACTGTATTAACCTTCCCTACTTAAAGTCTTTAGTCTTGGTGTTGTCTTCCTGTTACAATGTTTGCCAAACAGGCAGTCTTAATCAGAAGGAGTTATTCATCAAACACAATTAATAATGAAGTACCTGTAGCTGAAAGAGAAAGTTCCTATTTTGGGAACATTTTACCTGAGTTCCTCCATATACATATTTTTTCTTTTTTTCCTCTAAAGAGTTTAGTACCACAGAGCCCATTTTTAGGGCAAAAATCACACTGTAACTACTTCCGTGCAACTGTCTTTATAACAGCCTCACTCTGCCAGGTTCTCAGGGTAGTTAAGGTTGTTCTGCAGAACTCCTTACCTGCACTGTGCGTAACCGAAAGATGCTGTTGATTTCTCCCTGTCTCAGCTATGGGTTTAGACAGCTGTTTTCCATCAGGGAGTGCATTTGTCAACCAAAAAACAGCATGTTCTGGACAGTTGTGTAACAGCACAAAAAAAAATTATTAAATGTTTGTACTCAGTATGAAAATTTTTTCAGAAATTCTGTTCAGTAGCATTTATATGGAAAATTGTTTCATTTATTTCATACAATAAAAAGTTCAGTCTACATAATCATAATGATGAAAATAAATTTATCTTTCTGTTTCCATCATATCATCATTTATGTAATTTGATGATACTGAAATAATTGGAGGCAGCAGGTGTAACTGAATAGAACTGTAGTTAATAATAATGAATGTTTACTCTGTGTTGATTTGAGCTTTTCAAAAGGATTATTAAAAATATCCATGTGTTCCTACCATTTGTGTTGTAAAATCTGACAATGATGACATTAGGTACCAAAGCAACATAAAAATAAGTGGTAAATAACAGAATATAGTGTAAATTTTTAAACTAAAAGAAAACTAAGAATATTCATTCTCCTTGCTAGCCTTCTAAACCAAATTTCAGTTTGTTGCCCTGTGGTGTCATCCAAGGTTAAGAAAAGCAGTTTTAAAGTGTGTTTGTTCACACAATGGCTAAAAGCACAATCTTTGGAATCATATGAAACTTGGTATAAATTCCAGCCTCTGTCTTTAGCTGTTCCATTTTAGGAATGTCATCATTAATTACCTGAGTCTGGGTGTTTTTATTTGTAAAAACTGAGATAAGTAGTAGGCATTCCAAATGATGTTTGTGCAGATTCAATGAGATGATGCATGCAACCTTTTAATGTACACTGGGTCCATTGCAAAGTATTTGTTTAATTAATGGTACATGAAAGTTATTTCTTTAAAATATGTTCTTACCAACCACATTAAATCTGTCTCACTCTTATTTCATAATATTCATGTCTCACATGTATGATTTCCTTACTAATCTAGGAATATGGCTTTTTTAAAAAGTTAGACCTATGCATTTTTTCTGATCTTGTTTTCTAGACCTGGGATAGCCTCTTTTTGTCTACTAGAACTCTACTTTTATTTGTTTAAATTTTTTTTTCACTTTACAAAATAAGGAAATTCTTGTTTTTCTGGTAGATTCTTTGATCTTGTGGATCAACATATTTAATCTCCTCTACATAATCTATATTACTTTTACATGACTTTTAAATTTAGTTCTTGGCCCATTCTTGTTTTTTTTTTCCATTTTTCTCTCTTACCATATTACACGGATTTAAGATAGAAATGATACACTATACCACAGGTGGTAAACACAAGGCCCACAGGCCGAATCCGGACCTCCACCTTGCTTTATCTGGCCCAGCACCTAGTTTCTACCCATCCGCAGCATCGAGCTCTCACTTAACTGTTAAGGAGTAGTTACATTCATACAGTTCTAAAATTACATTTGGCCCTTTGAAGACAGCCTTGAGTCTGATGTGGTCCCTGGTGAAAATGAGGGACCCCAGCTCTATACGTTTTCTCTATAAGCACTCTTATCAAAAGATCATGTATTGTTGAAATGTATTAGGAGATGGACAGATTGAGCAAAACGGACTCATGGACATGGACAACAGTGTGGTGATTACTGGCGGGGGGGGATATAAAGGGACTAAATGATAATAGAAAAGTACAATAAAGATTAAATTAAAAAAGAAGTAATATGTATATGTTTATTGAGGTGTTAAATTATTAAACTTTGAAAAAATATTTGATATGGTTCAATGAAAAAGAAACCATCTTGTTATAGAACACAAGTGAGGGTATACTTAAAATTACCAAACCGAACCCTTACTACTTTAATAACCAAACTGCATTTGATTTAATAGCATCTACAAAAGTAAAATGTAGTATATACAGCAATTTGTAAAATAACTACATCTATAGTTATTTTTAGAGATGCAGATATAGAAGAATATAAGATTTGGAAAGGCTAGGCAACATACCACAATCAGTGGAGTTTATTCTGCAAACTATGTAGAGTCTTGCCTAGGAAGCTCCATTTCTATTCTGCTTCACTTCCACAGGACCGTTTTTTCACTTTGCAAATTGTTATACAAGTCACTGTATACACTCTGCTTGCCTGTCTGGATCTTGAAGATATTTGAAGATATTTGTGACTAAAGCTAAGTGTATATACAAAATAATTCAAATTTCAGATATTTTAAATTAAGCTACAACTAAATGAGATTAAATGAAATAAAAGATAGGAGTTTTACAAATTAATTCAGGATGCAACACTTTATAAGGAAAGTAAAAATGTAAAAATTATGAATTAATTAGAAACTACTTACAGCTTAGAATATAGGAGACAATTACAGACTTTTGAGATGTTTTCCTTTGCTAAATATTTCACTGTGGTTGTTTTCCTTAGTTTTAAAAATACTTAAGAATACAAGAAAATTATTCTTAGCAAAAGCTAGAAATAAGAAAGGCTATTGAGTTACATTGATGGACTTAGCACATATATACATGACATTTCTTCAAAAAAGAATAACATACACATGCTTCTCAAGTGCATGTGGACCATTCTGCATGCCTGGTCATGATTTAGGCCTTAAAACAAGTCTTACTGAATTTGAGAAGACATATCATATCAAGCCTCTTTTATAACTACAAAAGAATAAAACTAGAAATCAACTACAACAAGAAAACTGAAAAAATTCACACATATGTGGAGATTAAGCAGCATGCTACAAAAGAAATAAATGGGTCAAAGAAGAAATCAAGAGAAATTAAAACATACCTTGAGACAAATGAAAGTGGAAATATAACATTAAAAATGTTTAGGATGCAGTAAAATCAGTTCTAAGAGGGAATTTTGTAGTGACAAATGCCTACATCAAAAATAAGAAACATCTCAAATAAAAATCTAACTTTAGATCTATAAGAACCTAGAAAAAGAAAAAAGCCCAGAGCCCAGAAAAAAATTCATGCATCCATGTCAGGGGAACCAAAAGAAAAAATGGAATTAGTTTCTGAGGGCAGGTGCCTTGTAGTATAAGCTTCCCTCACTAGGTGAGTGTTCTAGGAACCTATCTGTATCAGTGTACCAGCTGGTGTTGTTGTGAGAGGCTGTGTTCAGCTTTAGTGAGTTTTTTTCAAGATTCTTTCAAAGCTTTTGCCCATTTTACAACTGGTGATTTATGAGTGCACCTGCCCACACCATGATGTGTTCAGTAATTTTTGACCAAAAACAGCCTGAGCCCAGGCCCCACCTGCCCTATTTACCTGATCTTGCCCCAAGCAACCTTCTTTTTTGTTCCCCTGGATGAAAAAAATCCTCAAAGGAAAATGTTTTGCCAATGTGGAAGAGGTGAAACAAAAAACAGTAGAAGCACTGAAAGGAATCAAACTCGATGAATTCAAAAACTGTTTTGAGCGGTGGAAAAAATATCTTGATGGTTATATTGCATCCAATGGAGATTACTCTGAAGCTGACTGAAGTTTAAACATGTATGAATAAATAGACAATTTGCTGTAAGTAAATTTTGGGGTTTGGGTCCCCCTGATATATTCAATTAATTTAAGATAAATGTTAGAAGGAAGGAAATAAAGATCAGAGTTGAAATAAACAGCTCAACTTTACACCTAAAAAAACCTAGAACCCCATCCCCCACAAAAAAAGCAAAGCCCAAAGTCACTAGAATAGAATAAACAACCCAGAAAAAATTCACATGTATATATTCAACTAATGTAGGACAAAAGTTTATAGAATAAAAAACATAAATATTAGAGTTGAAATAAAGACTAAAAAATAGAAAATATCAATAAAACTAAGAGCTGGTTATTTGAAAAGATAAACAAATTTTATAAGCCTCTGGCTACACTTACCAAGAAAATAAGAGAGGATTCGAGTATTAATAAATAAAATTGTAAATGAAAGAGGAGAATTACAACTAGACCAGATACACAAAGGATTATAAAAGACTAATATGAGCAATTATATGTCAACAAATTGGACAACCTAGAAGAAATGGATAAATTCCTAGAAACAAACAAGCTACCAACAATAAATAGTGAAGAAATAGAAAAATATGAACAAATCAATTATGAGTAAGGAAGCTGTATCAGTAATCAAAACCTCTCAACAAGAAAAAGTCCAAGAACACATGACTTCACTAGTGAATTCTACTAAACATTTAAAAATAATAATAAGTACCAATCCATCTGAAACTATTCCCCAAAAATGGAATAAATAGAATACTTCCAAACTCATCTTATGAGGCCAGCATTATTTTAATAGCAAAACCAGGCAAGGATATCACAAATAAATAAATAACAGGCTGATACCCTGATGAAGACAGAGACAATAGTCCTCACTCAAATATTAGTAAATTGAATTCAATACTATATTAATGAGACCATGTACCATGATCAAGTGGTATTTATTCATATTTAAGGAAAGCATTTAGTGGAACTCAACAGCCATTTATGATAAAAAAATCTTTCAACTAAAAGGTTATTAAGGAAATGTACTGCAATATAATAAAGGCTGTAAGTGAAAAGCCTACAGCTAACACTGCACTCAATGGTGAAAAGCTGAAAGCTATTCCTCCAATGTCAGGGACAAAAGGAAGGTGTACACTCTTGCTACTTTTATTAAACATAACAATGAAGCCCCAGCCAAAGAAAGTGGGCAAAAACAAACAAACAAACAAACAAACAAACAAATGTCATCCAACTCAGAAAGGAAAAGTAAAGCTGCCACTATTGCGGATAACATATTATATATAGAAATACACAAGGACTTCACAAAAAATACTGTTACAATGGACAAAGAAATTCAGCATAGTGGTGGTATACAAAATCAATACACAAAAATCTCTTAGTGTTTCTATATGCTAAGAATGAACTATGAGAAAGCAATTTAAGGAAAAGTTACAATTACATCAAAAGAGTAACATGCCTAGAAATACATTTAGTCAAGGTGGTGAAAGAACTTGTATATTGCAGTATCACTGATAGAAGGAAAATGAAGACACAAGTAAATGGAAAGATATTCCATGCTCACAGAATGGAAGAATTAATATTGTTAAAAAGTTCATTTTACCCAAGGCAATTTATAGAGTTAATGCAGTTATATCAGAATTCCAATGGAATTTTTCACAAAACTGGAAAAAAAATCCTAAAATTTATGTATAAACACAAAACCTTGAATAGCTAAGGCAACCTGACGAAAGAAGAATAGAGCTAGAGGCATCATCACACTTCTATTTTCCAACCATATTGCAAAGCTGTAGTCATCAAAACACTATGTGACTGAAATAAAAGCAAATATATCAGTATAATAGAATGGAGAACCCCAAAATAAATTTATGCATACATATTCAATTAATTTAGGACAAAAGATGCAAGAATATAGAATGGGAAAAGGTAAGTCTTCAATAAAGGGTGATGGGAGAATTGGAATGCTACTTGCAAATCTATTAATCTGGACCATTATTTAACACCATACACAAAAGTTAATTCAAAATGCATTTAAGACTTAAATATAAGACTTGCAACCATAAAACTTCTATAAGGAAATGTAGTGAGATTCTCCCTGACATAGGTCGTGGTAATTATTTTGGGGATTTGACACTAAAAGCAAAGGCAACAGAAGCAAAAACAAGCCAGTGGGACTATAAAAAAGTAAAAATCTTCTAAACAGTATTGAAAACCAGTAAATAAAAAGGCAACCTACTAAATGAGATAAAGTATTTACAAATCAGATATCTAATAAGGAGCTAATATCTAAAATATATAAAGAAATCTTGCAACTCAACAGCATAAAAACAAACACTGATTAAGAAATGGACAGAGGATCTGAATAGACATTTTCCAAAAAAAAAAAGACTCACAAATGACCAAGAGGTACAATAAATGGAAAGATGTACAATATCACTAACTATTAGGGAAGTGCATACAAAAACAACCAACTGTTGGTGAGAATGGGGAGGGAGGGAACCTTTGGCCCTAACCAGTGTGGCTCAGTTAATTGAGCATCCTTGCATAAAGCAAAAGGTCACCAGTTAGATTCCAGGTCAGAACACATACCTGGATCCCCAGTTAGGGTACATACAAAAGGCAACTAGTCAATGTTTCTCTTCCTCTCTTTCTGCCTCCTTTCCCCTCTCTCCATAAATAAATAAATAGATGATAGACAGATAGATGATAGATAGATAGATAGATGATAGATAGATAGAACCTTGTGCTTTGTTCATTAGAATATATACGAAGTGGGCAAAAGTAGGTTTACAGTTGTGAGTATGCAAAACAAAATTTATTTTTGTATTATTATATTATTTTACATACAAACAACTGTAAACCTAATTTTTCCACCCTTGTATTTGTATAGCCACTATGGAAAACAATATGGAGGTCCCTCGAAATACTAAAAATAGAACTACTATATAATCCAGCAAATTTACATTTGAGTATATACCCAAAGGAAATAAAAACAGGATATCAAAGAGACATATGCACCCCCATATTTATTGCAGCATTATTTACAATAGCCATAGCCAGGAAATGGAAAAAAACACAAGTATCCATTAACAGATTAATGGATAAAGAAAATAACACATGCATGATGAAATATTATTCTTCCAGAAGAAAACAAAATCTTGCCATTTGCCATTTGTAAAATGGATAGACCTTGAGGACATTATGCTAAGTGAAATATGCCAGAAACAAAAAGAAAAATACTATATGATCTCTCTTATGTGTGCCATAAAAAATCCGAATTAAAGAACCAATGCATGAGGAAAAAAGTTATTGAAAAATTCACAACACTAATGATAAAGAAGTTTAGGATTTGGTGAAATAACTTAGGGAAATATTAAGTGGTAAATGCTCTATGCATTTTTTGAGTTAAACATTTCTTTTAGAAAGTAAATATACATTATATAAACCAATTTAAAACACACTCAAAAACTTATCATAGTCATTTTAGTAATCTGCTAGGTATTATGCCCATATATGTATACAATGCAACACATGCCAACAAATTGTGCCATGATTCTGTATTTATAAATCTTTGATATCCCTGTACATCAATTTTTACTACTAATGTATTTTTAAATAATTACATATTTTTGAGTGTCTATGTGATAAGCCTTACAATATGCACTGATGATTTAATGATTGAAAAAAAAAATACTCTTTCTTCTGTATAGAAGTCAGATATAACCAGAGAGACAGATATCATGTTAGTAGATATTAGTATATATTAATTTAGCACAGCTGAATAAAGTTTGGCAAGATTTTGTTCCCTTAATAGTTTCAAGTTAGAGTGGATGACAGAAACATTTGGCTTGAGGTTTGCAATCTAAGAATAGAGAACTTTATTGATTTAAAAAGTATATATATGTGTATATATATGTGGTATCCCGAAATAAGTATCATAGACAATGGTAAAGTATTGCTCCTTGAGATGTAGAATGAGCCAAGGATGCCTATTATCAATACATTCCCACAACATGTTAGAAGTTTTATCCTGTGTAATAAGGAAAGGAAAAAAAAAAACACATTAATGAGAAAGATATAATACTGTTATATATACCAACAAAATCCAAATTAATATACAGATAAATTATTAGACATATGAAGTAGACTTGGCATTAGATATAGTAATTGCACATAAGTAAATTATACAAAATTTATGAAAAATAAATTTAAAATGATATGTATAACAGCTTCAAAATTTAAATATATAACAGTAAGTCTAACCAAGTATATTAATATAACAATAAAATCTGTGTAAAAATATAGTGAAAATGCCTGTAAAATTTTTGTTCAGATGAAAAAGTGAATCTAAATTTATATAAAATATGTAATTATAATGGAATGAGAATAATGATAAAAATCTTAAAGATGAAAAAAGAGAAGAAAGCAAATTTGTAAGACTTACATTGTTAAATATATGACTTACAAGTCTACAGTAATTGAGGGAGTGTGACATTACATAAAATAGACAACTCGATGAATGGATAACAAGAGAAAATCCAGCAACATACATACAATCACATGATTGATGATACAATGACAACATGGTACAGAGGAATTCAATATTGTATCAAGAAAATGGGAATAGACACGTACTCACAAGGACACGGTGAGGACTGAGATAATTGTTGTAAGACTCCAACCTTTGGTTCAGCACATTTCACAGCTCTGTAATTGCCAGCTATTGATTAATTATATTTTACAAAATTCTTATAATTGTTTGCCATTCCATTTGAAATAGCTGCTTCAAAATAATTTTATTTATTTCTGAAATATAATTAGCATCATCTGCTTCATGACCCACTAATATTTTATCCAATTCTACTTCACTTTCTATGTGTTCAGGCCAGGCTTCTCATTTTTCTCCCTTCAATGTGCATTACTTAAGCAGTATATTTCTGTATCTAAAATTGCTCTATGAATTATATTAGCCCTCTTCCCTTCTTAAAGGTAATTTGTATTCAGTGGCTTAACTGGGGTACTTCTTTTTGATATGCTAGACTAACCACATAGAGAGAGCTTTCTAGATATTTTATGTACCTTTCTGACTACGGCTCTGCACATTGCTAAGTCAATTCATTGTTTAGAGTCCTATATAATCTACCTAGAGATCCAAAATCTGAATAATATAATAAATGGGATAATAGTTCTAGATAAATATAATAATATTGCTAAAAGTAGTGTAAAAAAATTGCTTTCCTAAGAAAACACAGACTATGTTTGTCTTTGTTTTGACTAAGCCTAAATACATTTCAATGTGTATAAACACTAAAATGTCATGTGTAATGACCCAAGTCAATCTTGTCTGTCTTCCTATTCTTCTTGAGAATGGACTGTTTCTTATGACTTAAAACATTTAATAACATCTACATAACATAGTCATATAAAAAGATGGTCTCTGGTTGAAGTTGTAAGAATGGTTATCCTAGTTCTTGCTATGATTGCTTCAAATCATAAAAATGTACAAAAGTGCTGGTTAAAGCCGATTTCTCACAAACACCAAGAACAGATCATCAAAGCAGATAACTGAACCTAAAATCAGTTCATGAGCAAAATATTTTACTTTCATCTGCTGATTTTTTAAGAAAACTGAATGGGTTCACATCTTGATTCACCCATTTTTCTTACCTAGCTATCTATAAAAATCAAATAATCTTTAAAGTAGATTTAGTTTCTCTTGAGATTAGACCTACACCTAAATAAATAAAGGGTAAATAGCATTACCCTTTAAATACATGTATATAACTTGATATTTTCTGTAAATGATCAAGTACAGGAACGATGAACCTGAAAATTGATAGCATTGTAAAAGAAACATTATTTCAAGCCAGTCTTTCAATTCATGGTATACAGGATAATTACTGCATCCAAAGGATTTCTGTTTTATTCCAACAAAATTATTATTATGTTTTACTACCCAGTGAGACTGCAATTTTAACAGAACATGTTTAAAGAAACTCTCTGTTCTACTAAAAATATCACATAAAATTCACTATTGAAAATGAAACTTTGTGCCAAAATTTCCTGTTCATTTAATTTTTATATTGGTATGACAATAATACAGTTTTTTTGGAGGGAATATAGTTGATAAATACACAGCTACAATGTCATTTGGTACAAATTATGCAAATTTTTTTCTAAAAATAATTAGAAAATATTAATTCTGTGTTTTATAAAAAGAAATACTGACACAAGAAACATACTAAGACTTTACTTCAGCAGCTATAAAAATATTATCAAAATGTATTCCTTAAATGCATGGACTGAATACTGTCTTCAAAGATAATCAACTATCTACATTATTTAATAAAGAACAATTTGACCCCTTTGAACATAAATATGCTATAAGCTGCAAATATGACAATTTTAGGATAAAATAGGTTTATGAAAGTTTCTTTCTTTTTAGAAGGCTGCTTTTCTTGGCTTAGTCTGAACACAATATTATGCATGAGTATAGAAGGCCTCGCCTTTTCAATACTAATATTAGAGGTAATATTAGTAGTATAACTTAAAATATTATAGAAAATAAAGTAATTCATTTGAATATCTTCCCAAATATTTTAAAGTTACTTAAAATTTCCAGAATGTTAACCATACATAAGAACTATAAATGACAAAGATATTTACGTCTATTTATTTTTCTATAGATATTAGTGAAATCTTTAAGTTGATTGCTTCATTTATATACAAGCCTTAATTTCAGATTTGTACTTTGATTTTTAAATTTATTCAGATGATATCATGGATTTAGGTAATTTTACTTAAGTTATGTTGACTAAGATGTGTATTTGTATGATATACAGCAGTGGTCAAAAGTAGGTTTACAGTTGCGAGTACACAAAAGAGTTCATTCTTGTATTTTTACTTGTTGATTATATTATTTATTTGTATTACAACTACAAACCTACTTTTTCCCTGTATATCAGAATTCTGCAAACAGCTGTATATAAATTTTGATGCCCATATAGTGAAGATTTAATTGATGTCTTGGGCTGAATCTCCTTTGTAAAATCAGTCATAACATGCTACCACAGGCTCAGATGAGAAAATTAAGTGAAGACAAAACCTTTGATCCTTCAGTATTACCTGCCCATTTCAATACTAACAATTCTCAATGGGTGATTCACTAAGCTATGGCTGAACAAGAGTCACTGTATTATATATTAACTGGTAAACATATTGGGAAATGGGCTCTCCTTATAGTGAAGAGATGTGATCAAATATTGAATTTGATCGAGTACAGTGATTGGCACTAAGATGTCCTACTGAAGCCTCCTTTGGATTAGTTTTAGGGTCAATGTTAAGAGTTTTAAGAACAAAATTTTGCAATACAAAAAAGATTTTGCATGTGATCCTGTAATGCCTGTGCAAACCCAAAAGTTCAAGGCATGCTAGCTGGGGATTTCCCAGGAAAATACGATGTTATTAAATAAGAATTTTCTTCCTGTAATTTCTGATTGTGGAGGCCCTTGAAACAAATGTGAATGAACAGCCCTGATAAGAGCAGGTGACATGTACACAATAGATAGGACAAATGTCTAGGAAAATAAGAACAAGAGGGAGCTTTTGGCAATGGTAAGCTATCAGTAGATACAGATGGGGGTGGGGCTTAGATCCTGTAATGAGTGAGGCTTCAGATGTTAGTGAGGGCTGTGTAAAACAGTCTGGTATGGAAGCATCTTAGGTAAAATTCTTGTAATTTTTTGGCCAGGAACCTAAAACTTGCTTCAGTCTGTGGCTGTAATTTTTATGCCAAATACTATGTATAGATTATAACCTGAATAAATGGCATATAAGTCTATACTTACATAAATAAATTATTGAGTAAATACATATACAGGGCAAACATGAAAAATCTTTCTTACAGAAAAATTAGAAATATTTTTAAAATTCCTTTCTAGGAGATAAAGCTTAATTCTTCTCTCTTTTCATGATGTCTAAACTTAGTGACAAACTTGAAAGATCTTAACAAAGTGATGAAGCTTAATGTCACAATAAGAAGTCATATGGCTATCATGCACCTTCTGATATGAAGAAATGAGAAGCACAACTCATCCATATGGGTTCCATACGGGATCCATACCTCTAGTCTAACCACGAAAAGACATCAGAAAGCCCAAAAATGAGTACCTGACCAGTACTCTTCAAGACTCTCAAAGGTCATGAATAACAAGCACAAAAATCACATATAGTAGGTTAAAAGAAACTACAGAAGTAAGATGACTACATGTGAAGTGATATTAGATACTAGAACAGAAAAATGACATCAGTGGAAACTGGTAAAATAGTAATATCTGTAATTTAGATAATAGTAATACATGAATATTACTTTCTTACTTTTGATAAATGTACCATGGCTTTGTTAACATCAAGGGAAATTGGATGAAAGGTATAATGGGATTTTCTCAACAACCTTTTCAATAGTTCTTTAAATCTAAAATTATTCCAAACAAAGTGTTTGTTAAAAGTTCATTAGAAACAAAAGCTGAACATGAAGGGTTAGGGTGGTCGAAGTAGGGGTAGGGTTTGTTTGGAATAAGTCCTATTTGCTCACATTATCCCCCTTGTCACAAGAGAGATGACCAGGTTTTGACTACAGGCTGAAAAAATAAAATTTTCATACCTCTTTCTGAATCAGTGCTATTTTTACACAGATTTTATATGTTTTTGAATTTTTCTGTTTAAAATTGCATTAATTTAATTCATTAAAGTTTGAGATGAAAATTGGCAAATCTTGCCATTCTGTTAAGTAGCCCTGTTTGCACTTGATCTTATTAAGCAAAACACTTTGACAAATTCAGCTGGCCCAAGGACATCCTCGCGGCATCCACGGTGAGGCCAGACAATAAATCACAACTCCACTTCTGGAATTCTCCACTTTTGTAAATTTGTTTTGTTTTCCCTTCTGGCTCTGCACCGTCTCACTCTGGGTGAAAATCTGGTAGATTTTGTTTGTTGGTTGGTTCTCCTAGAAAAGAATTTAATGTTTGCTTCACAGATGTTTCCTTACATTGGCCTGAGGAGATACAGATGTCTAGCTCTGCTTATTTCTAACAGCAGAAATATTCTCAATACACTTTGGCTGTTGTTTTTCTGGCATATTCTTAGTTAACACTTTTTAAAACCACATGCAGATGAACATGGATCTATGTATCACAGTATTTAGGAGAAAAATCTAAAAATTAGGGTTTACTTTTAGCAAACTCATTAATTTAATATTAAAATGTACTGATCACACTTTTGGGGTAGCAAACCCATTAGGTCCTGCCCATTGAACTGCATATAAGAGCAGAACCTGCCTCACTGAGTACATAGCCTAATTTAGAAAGAGACAAGTGAATAATTATAATTTTCCATAAATAATGTACTTGAATTTGGTCAGGTAAATATTGTGCCAGAAAAAAAGTACCCAAATTACAGCATAAGCAGCACAAACCTTGAAACTATATGTAAGCTGAAATGTAACAAATGTGTAGGCATGTCAATACATGTCAATACAAGTATTACCTAACTTCTATTTGAAGATTATTTTGGAACCTTGAGACAATACTTACTCTGTTGTTTAAAATCTGCTTTTGAGAACATATAATGATGTATTTCTTACACCATGCTCATGGACCACAAAAAGCAAATGAACAAGTCCATCTATCTATGATATAATATTTTATGTGTGTTTATATATGCACACACACATATGTATTTACATATACACATTATCATGTGCACACATATATGGCCACACATAATGACCTGGGAATTCTGATATCTCTATCACCTCAAAATATAAGCACCATTAATAATTTAATATACAAATCTGTGTGCTATGATTAGTAAGTTATTTATAAATCTAATAATAATATATGTAATGTGCAAAACCTAAGAGAGTCAAATGAAATTGAGTAAACAAAGGACCTAGCTGACTTTATGGACATGACTCATGAGTTCTTATAGGAGTTACATTCATAAGGCCTCGAGTTTGGTTTAATTCTCTGCTGTCACCTCTTGAAATTATTGACAATTTTGTGTTTGAATTTGTGTTTTGAAAATGAAGTCAGGTGAGAAAATGGAACAAGTAGGAAAGCAGAGGAGATATGTGCAATATGTTTGTCAACCATTCCTTGCCACCTCATTCGTGTAGAGTGTTTCCAAAGCCCTACAAGAATGATACAGGATTGTGGTGCAACATGATGTGTGGGGTTCAGCGAGACTCAAAATGAATATAAGGAAGTGTGTGACATCTGTGGCTGAACAAGCACAGACAAGGACAGCCTCAAGAGGCCCTGCTTTCCTTTCCAACCATAACTTTCTTTGACCACAAAAAGAAGGCAAAGGCATTTGAAGAGACATAAACAGCCAAGGGAACACATCATATTCTTCCTTCTTATTGTGTTATTTTTCTGCATTAGCTAAATAACTACTTAGACTGAAATGATGACACCAAATGAAAGATAAAGATAGGGCTACCCAGAGTTACTTTTCTTTTTAGTCCTTCCTTATAAATTGGTAGGCCAAAGGTAAAGTGTTGATAAAATATGTCAATTTGTATCATATGCAAAATAAAAAGTCATGTTAATTTAATTTTGTGCAGTTCCACAGCCTTAGAAATGATGAATTATGTGCATGTATAATGAGCTAAAAATGTGTAATTTTGGTGAATCCACATATGAATTAAATGATTTTTATATTTTCATTAAAACTATAATTGCACAACATAGCATTGAACAATAAAAGTTAACGGCAATGTCTTAAAATTTTAATTTTGCTTTACTTAGAATAGCACTAAACACCAAATAAAATACAATGTGCCAATTAGAGAGCTCACAAAGGAAAATGCTTTACATTTCAGTACTTTAACAGTACTTCTTTGAGCTATTTGCTATTACTATCAGATATATACTAGTATTTGAACAGGGGATTCATGTTTTCTTTTTGCACTGGGATGCATGAACTAAGTAGTGACTCTACAGAAAGAAGAATGTTTATTCCTGTCTGTAGTAACTATCACTCGATTATTTTATTAGAAAGACTTTGCATATGAGAGGTAGTATGAGATCATGGTTAAAGACTTTGTAGATAAACATGCCTGCTTTCGATCATAGTTCTGTCACTTACTAGCTGCATGATACTGTGAAATATTGAAATTATATAACTCCTCAGTTACACATCTGTTTTCTTATCTGTAACAATAAGCCAGAACAATAAAATTACCTCCTTTATAGTTCCTATTTACTTAGAAATCTATTAACTTGTAACAATGTGACTAGGCCATAGTGAATGCTATATAAATTATTTGCTTCTATAATTATTATTCTATGTATGTATAGAACTGTCCCCGGACTGATTCAAAAATCAGGAAGACATGATGAATGAAAATCAATTAGAAATGATTTGGTGAGTGAAGACTTGCAGAAGACAGGAAGGGATGAGATCATCATATTACAGAATAGTGTGCAAAGTAAAAATTTGTGGGAAATGAATTGATACAAAATTATCTAGTGTTAAGTAAAAGTGGATTATGGACTGAATGACCACAAATTATCCATTCATATCATGGTTGAATTGGGGGAAAATGATTTTCCAAAAGCTACAGAATGTGGACAAAATGAGAGTATTACAATAAAACTTAGAAACATGAGACAGGTAGTCTCAGATAGAATTCAGTTCCCCTTCATGGGAGGCAACAAGCATTGGCTGAAGTAACATGCCTGAAGATCGTCATACTGTAGAAAAGATCCAACCTCATTTTTGTGAATTATGTAGCTTATAAAGTTTGATATAACATAAATCATTTAGGAGGACAACAGAATAAAAATAAGAAAAGTGAAATAAACTCATAAGAAAACAACTGGGTCAAGAAAGAGGTCACTTTGTGAATATTTATAGTGAGGCTTTTGCCTTATAAAGATAATAGTAAAGATATTAGAAATAATGTTCAGGAAGATGAAGAAAGGGGAGAAATCTAAGTCATATAGAAATTGATTTTCCCTATAGATGGCTTTCAGGAGAAATGATGATTTTTAATGAGAAAAATATCTCACTAGAGCCAATGTGGAGAATTGTTCATTGTTAAAACAGAATGTGCAAATGTGTTCTAGGGTATCAGACCTCAAAAATCGCCTGAATCATGGCAATTTTATTTTGTGACAGAGAAGGATTTCCTTTAAAGCTAAATAAGCTTAAGCTTCAGAGACTGTTTCACATGTCTCCCAAACTCTACCTCATTTGTCTACAGGGCTTATAAAATAGTGCTTGAAAATTCACAAATTTAGGCTGTTTAATAAATGTATTAAAGATCATGTTAAAAGTAATGTTCATATATGTTAAAACATCATGTTTGTATTTGTCAAAGGGCATGCTTATATGTCTCCTCCCTCTTCCTAATACTTGACGACACTTCCACATGATAAGGAATCTTCTTAGTAGTTGTCTAGGCAACTTCCTGCAGCCTACTCTTCATAAGCTCTCAAGATCCACATTTTTAGGTGCAAAGTATTCACAGATAATACTTTGTGACAAAAAAGACAATTTAAGCCATAAACCTAGTCTGCATGCCCAGTCTTGATTACTGATAATAAAGTTGGTCTTTTTATCATTATTGTTATTTTGTATCTAGTTCCTAGTAGCATATTTATAGTGAGATGCAGGTATGGTTTAATTTCATCTCAAACATAGTCGTCTAACGTTCAAGATGCTACACAGGATGGGCCTGTCTCAACTGAAGTTTTTGTTTGTCCACTTCTTTCTTGCTTTATTTTTAAGTAAAGTGATGCAAGTTTTGGTCCCAGAATAAATTTTATTTTTTTCCTACTTCAATTCAAGACCTTCTCATTTCACCACTGTTACTGGTACTTTATTTTACATTTCACTTTTTCTTTCTATTTCATCTTAAGATGATGTTATTTCTTAACATCAAATATGATGGTATCTGAGAAATCTGACTCTTTGGATGCAATTGGGTTTTGACTATTGTCGGGTTATTATTTGGTTGGTCTTCCCTCCAAATGGTTGACTGAGGGTTACTCTGTCCACCATGTCTTGTATGCTATTGTGCAAGTATTTCCAGAACAAAACCACAAAGTACACATAGAAAATCCTATAGACTCCACCAAAAAACTATTCAACCTAATAAGTGAATTTGGCAAACAGTAGGATACAAAGTCAATATTCAGAAATCAAAGGTATTTTTGTACACTAACAAGATGAAAAATGAAATATCAGAAACAGAAATCAGAAAAAAGTCATATTGACATAGCAATAAGAAAAATAAAGTACCTAGGAATAAATCTAACCAAGGATATAAAAGACTTGTACTCAGAAAACTATACAACACTGAAGAAAGAAATTAAGGAAGACACAAACAAACGGAAACATATACTGTGTTCGTGGACTGGAAGAATTAACATCATCAAAATGTCCATACTACCCAAAGCAATTTATAGATTTAATCGAATCCCTATTAAAATACCAATCACATTTTTCACAAATATAGAAAAAACACTTCAAAAATTTATATGGAACCATAAATGACCCCAAATAGCTGCAGCAATCCTGAGAAAGAAGAACAAAATAGGAGGGATCACAATACCTGATATCAAACTACATTACAAGGCCAGGTAATCATGTTAACAGTCTGGTAACAGCATAAGAACAGACACACAGATCAATGAAACAGAATAGGGAGTCCAGAAATAAACCTTTCTCTATGATCAATTAATATTCCACAAAGAGCACAGAAGCATAAAATGGAGTAAAAATAGCTTCTTCAACAAATGCTGTTGGGAGATCTGGACAGCTATATACCAAAAAATTAAACTCAACCACCAACTTATACCATACACAAAAATAAACTAAAGATAGATAAAAGACTTAAATGTAAGTGGTGACACCATAAAAGTCCTAGAGGAGAACATAGCAGGAAAATCTCAGAAATTTCATGCAGCAATATTTTCACCATGTCCCCTAGAGCAAGTGACATAAAGGAATTAATAAATAAATGGGGCTCCATCAAATTAAAAAGCTTCTGCACAGCTAAAGAAAACAGTATTAAAGTGAAAAAGGAACCAACCATATGGGAAAACATATTTGTCAATTATACCTCAGACAAGTGTTTGATACCCAAAATATATTTTAAAAAATCGTACAACTCCACTCCAGGAAGACAAGAAAAAAAATAAAAAATGGGCAAAAGACATGAACAGACACTTTTTCAGAGGGCCCAGAGACATATGAAAGGATGCTTAGCATCACTAGCCATCAGAGAGACGCAAGTTAAAACCATAATGAGATACCACTTCTCACCAGTCACAATGGCCATCATAAACAAATCAGCAAACATCAAGTACTGGCACATTTACAAAATCATGGCATAGTATGCAACAGAAAGAAAGAAGGGACTCCTACCTTTGTGACAGCATGGATGGACCTGGAGAGCATTATGTTAAGTGAAATAAGCCAGGCGGTAAAAGACAAATGCCATATGATCTCACCTATAAGTGGAACCTAATCAATAAAACAAACAAGCAGGCAAAATATAACCAGAGATATTAAATAAAGTACTGACAGTAACCAGAGGGGAGGGGAGATAGTGGGACAGGAATGGGGGAAGGGTCATCAAGGAACATGTATGAAAAGGACACATAGACAAAGCCAAAGTCAGGTAGGATAAAGAGTATAAGGAGGGGATCAGTGGGGCAGGTGGGCCATGGTGGGGGGATGGATGGAGACAATTGTACTTGAACAACAATAAAAAAAGAGGAAAAAATAAAAAATAAATAAAAAGGTAAAACTTAAAAAAATAAAAACTTAAAAAATAAGGAAATTATATGAAGCAGTAGTTTTCAGATATTAGACCACTCTGCAATTACCCCTAAGAGAAGACATTTAGAAATCAATCAACCAGTTACTACTAAATTTAATATAGAAAATATGCATTCAGTAAATTTTTGTTTCATGACTTTATTGCCCTGAGTAAGCTATGGCTTGGCAGTTACATTTCTTCTGAACTAAATATGCAAAAACAGGGTAACCATGGACCAGTACTTTCACAGAAATTTAGGATAATTTTTTATTCCATAAACTCAAATAAGGATGCTTTCAGAAAATTCTTTGCAGGCTATACTTACTTCCACATTGAAACATCATTTTAACTGCATCAAGTTTTCTAAATCATTTCATCAATCATTTCCAGAAGCATGAGGATTATCAGGAGAGATGGGCAGAACCAGCTTGTAAATGGCTCTGCTCCCTTAATTTAGAGGTTTTATTCTGTGATCTTCCATTTCGTGATTTCATCTCTTTTTGCTGCACTCCTGTAGCTGAGTTAGACAGCCTATGCAATCATCACCTAAGCTCATCCCCATGTTTAAAAATTCCCGCATTTTGTTCAGAGCCATGAGAGTTTTTTCTATGTTCACACCAATAAATATGATGAACAAAAATGTTACACAGATTCTACAAAGCAAATGGGCAAGAATTCCATTTCTATCTAAACTCCAATCACAAAAGAAAGTGGACACATTTTAACATGAATAGAAACAGACTTATACCAAGAGGTGTTGACTGTGATCACCATAATAAATAACAAGCATGTGCATGACAGGAATCCAAGCAGATACATTTAAAATTTCCACTTGCTTCACATAACTAAGTATACAGTATAGCTCCCTCCCATTTTCTTAAGTTACTAAGTTATAAAGCAAAAAGGCATTATAATATTTGAAAATGTTATTTTGTCAGGCAAGCTTAGCAAAGATGCTGAAACAGTGCTAACATTAAATATAAACACATGTGATAATGTTTATATTATAACATTTATGAAAACTCTGGCATGACCATTTAAAATAATTTTTTTATGATTTGTAAATTTTCAAATTGATTTCAGATTAATGGTGCTATATATAGGTAGCAAATATATGGATTCTTATAAGAGGAAGAAGGTGGTTATTTTTCTAAAGAAACTGGATAATCTGATGGTTTTAAAATTGTTCACTTTATGGATGAAATGAGATGTTCACACAGAATACTGAGTCCAGTAAAGGAAAAGGGACAGCATGACTTTTCTTTCAAGGGGAGCAAAAGCGTTGGCCCTTGCTGTAACTGGCCTATATTGGGATTCTGGGCATATTACATGATGTTCCTCACTTACTATGCACAGGTTAGCTTTAGGTGGTTACCTTTTATAGAAAACAAAGGAACCAATGCTACTAATCATATCACAGAAGGGGGACATTTGCAAATGAAAAGGCAAAAGTGGTTGAACCAGTTACACTCATCTTTGGAAGGTTTAGCATGGATTTTAGGAAGTTACTTTGCAGTAAATGTCCTCAATTCAGGGTAAGGGAGTTTTTTAGCAAGAGCAAGACTCAAAGTGTCCTAGTCACATTGCAGGCCTGATTCCCCACGGGAGATCCTACCCGTGGGCATGGGTTCTGTGCATCTCGGAGTGGGAGCTGGGCCCACACCAGGCAGAACAGTCTCCTACAGGGATTGATCCCTCTTGTCTTGTCCAGCCACTCTACTATTAGCAAATATTCATCTAGATAATTTTTCATTCTCACTTTCAGGCCCTTTGCCAGTAGGTAACATGCTTAGAAATACCTATTTCCTCCTTTCACTAGGTCATGACTTTTTTATCAGACATATCCAAAATTTTCATATAATTCTGGACATTTCCTAGTTTAACTAGAAGAAAGACACCAGATATCCAAACCAGTTATGCCTGAAGGAAGAATTCATAGTTCCTCTGGCACTTCATTCTAGATATGTGCTTTTTAGGTCCTCCCTCTAAAATGTACTTTGATCTGAAGCTTATTTCACTGCCTCTGTATTTATATCACATTATATTTGGCTCATTTAATGTCTTTTATTTGTTTGTATGAATGGTCTTCCTTAGATATTTTGGATAACTAGAAGCCAAGAACTTAGTCTAGAATGCAGAAAGGTCCATTTCTCTTTCATACTTAAGAAGATGATCATGTAATATCTTTTGATGTAGAAGAAAATGTATCAATCTATAGCATTAGTGGAGATTGTTTCTGAACCTCCAGGGAAGCTACAGATATACTCACAGAAAAATGCTGTCATGAAATTTTTCAACACATTTTAAAGAAATTAAAGCAAAATAAACTGGTTGGAAAAAGTAAGGAAATTTCTTTCGCCCACAAATGCATATTTTTAGAGACTTACAAGTTATTTTACATGTTCTATTTCTGATGGGTTGATTCAAAAATATAACAATTGCTGTCATTTATTATTGGTTAAAATGTTGAATTTAAAGATTTTATCCATAATTCCACATGGAGTAATTTTCTTTCTAAATTGAAATGAAGAAGAATTTTACTTGTTTTCCATTTTTTTTTTCTTTTTTGGTAGAGAATGAGGATTGGTTGCTACAGCAACAGATTTATTCTCCAAGTGCATTTGTGCTTTCATTGGATACGCAGACAGTGAGCTCTGCCTGCTGAACGTCTGACTTTTACAACCACGGCTAATTACGAAACCTGTAACAATTCTGTTCTGCTGCCCTCAAGGCTAATAATACAAACCATGTAGCACTGAAGCAAATGTGGGCAGGAAAAACAATTCTAAGGGAGAAGAGAAAAAAATAAGTAATTACATTTTAAAATCTGTAGTAAAAATATTGAACATTATCTATAGTTTTTTGGTTTGCAAAAGATTTTTGCGTAATGAAAAAAGAATTTTTTCTTTTCCCTCATTTTTCTCCATCACTCTTCAACCAAGTTCTTAACAAATATTCAGAACTAAAATGTTATATTGAATTTCAATCACTTGACTTTTCAACTAGAGGATTTAATTCAAATCAGGGAAGGGAGTTAAACTCATATTTTTGGATTTTCACTCCATGAACTACCTTTTTAATATCTGACTGATTGTTAACTTCTTAAATATATGTTTTTTCTCACTCTACCTGACTTCAAATTACACTACAGGGCAATGATAATCAAAACAGCATGGAATTAGCAGAAAAACAGAAACAAAGACCAAAAGAACAGAACAGAGAGCTCAGAAATAGAACCACATGTGTATGGGAAAATAATTTCTGATTAAGGAGTCAAAAACATACAGTGGGGAAAAAAGAAAGCCTCTTCAATCAATGGTGCTAGGAAAATTGGAAAGTCACATGCAAATGAATGAAACTATTGTTTGTCTCCATACACAAAAATGGGGTAAAATTGAGATAACTGTTACAGAACAACAACAAAGAATTCAAAAGGGATCAAACAGTTTTAACAGTGTAGCTCAGTTGGTTAGAGAATCATCCCGATATAAGAAAATGGATCAAAGACGGGTACAGGATCTGAAACAATAAATTGAACATAGGTATTAAACTCATAAGCCTTGGTCTTAGAGAAGATTTTATTAATTTGAGCCCCAAGGTAAGGGGAGTAAAGGCAAAAATAAACAAATGAAATTATCAAAATAAAAAGGTTCTGCACAATAAAAGAAACCATCACCACCACCAACAAAAGAAGGCTACTAACCAAATGGGAGAAGATATTTCCAAGCAAGAGTCTGACAAAGGGGCAATATCCAAAATATATAAAGAACTCAATACCAAACGAACAATCCAATTAAAAAATGAGCAGAGGATACACACATCTCCTAATCAGATATACAAATGGCCAACAGATATATAAAAAGACGCTCAACTTCATCAGCTATTAGGGAAATGCAAATCAAAACTGCAGTGAGATACAACCTCACATTTGTTAGAAAAGGATCTTATCAAGAAGACAGGTAATAACATGTATTGGAGAGGCTGTGGAGAAAAGGAACCCTCATTCACTACTGTTGGCAATGTAGAATGGTCCAGCTACTATGGAAAACAATATGGCAGGTTTTTTTTTTTTGTTTTGGTTTTGTTTTTAATTAAGAATAGAGTTACCATGTGACCCAGCAATCCCTTTTCTGCATATCTAACTGAAAAATTTGAAAACATTTATTCATACCCCTGTGGTCATTGCAGGATTATTCACAGTGGCCAAAACATGGAAAGAACCAAAGTGTCCCTCAATCAGTGACTGGATAAAGAAGATGTAGTACATATATACAGTGGAATACTACTCAGCCATAAGAAAAGATGAAACACTGCCATTTGCGACAACATGGGTGGACCTTGAAAATATTATGTTAAGCAAAATAAATCAGTAAAAGCTAAGAAGCATCTGATTGCACTCATATGTGGGATATTAATCTGAAACTCATAGACACAGATAACAGTAAGGTGGTTTCCAAAGGGAAGGGGGGTAGGGGAGTAGTAAAGGATAAAGGGGCCAAATACATGGTGACGGATGATCTGACTATGGGTGGTGGGCACACAGTATAATATACAGATCATGTATCATAGGAATGTGCACTTGAAACCTATATAATCTTATTAACCAATGTCATCCCAATAAATTTAATTAAAAATTTAGTTACAAAGGTACAGAATATACATATTAGAAAACAAACTGATTATTCAAAACTTTTGCTTTGTCAATTTTTAAAAGAACAATGAGGTGAAATATGTTCAGCCCAAAAGAGCCTTTGGAAAATAATTCAATGGAGTAGAAATGAAAAAAAAAATCAACCAAAAATGAAACTAAAGTTGAGGAAAACTCTTGGAAAGTAAAACACAAAGATCCATATGAATAAAGGGGGAGTGAATACAGAACAAGTCTAGGAAGTACAGTATTCAGGTACTTCCACCAACACTCTAATGATTCCATCCATCAGGACGACTCCCAGTTGACAGTTTCCCCAGCGGCATCACTTCTGCTTTGCCTAGTTGCTGTTCTGTACCGAACTCTGCATACTCATTCCAGCATTGGGAACATCTGTATGCTCCAACTTCACTATTCATAAAAAAGCAACAACAAAAAGCTAATATATTCCAAAAAGCTAGAATAATTTCCTTTAATTAAGAAATTATACCTGGCTGGCGTAGCTCAGTGGATTGAGCATGGGCTGGGAACCAAAGTGTCCCAGGTTCGATTCCCAGCCAGGGTACATTCCTGGGTTGCAGGCCATAACCCCCAGCAACCGCACATTGATGTTTCTCTCTCTCCCTCTCTCTCTCTGTCTCTCCCTCCCTTCCCTCCCTAAAAATAAAATAAATAAAATCTTTAAAAAAAAAAAAAGAAATTACAAGGGATCACTTCCAAAAATGCCATTTTAAAAGAAATTCCAGACTTCTTCTGTAATTTTACTCCTCAAGTACTCACAGAAACTACAGAATAGCTTACAGTGGTTTACTTTTTTATTACCATTATTATCTGTTAGAACAACATGGAAATACTCCTGCAGGACAGGTGCAGTGATTCATAATGTCTCAACATACATGCCTTTGAGTTTTTGTTCCACACATTTTCTTTGGATACAGGTAAAATTTTGGAGCCTAAATATTTTATATGTAAAGATGCATTGTGCAGCATGGTTGTAGAGAAGAATCTTGGAAAGGCTCTAAAGATCAATCAATAATATGTTCATAAAATAAATTTTATATATATATATCCCTACCAAAACAGATTATCTAAAAATCACATAATCTTCCATCACAGTCTATAGCTCTCACGATCTTACCAAGAGTTTTTATAAGTCACATATTAGACATATTTGTATTTATTTTCCTCTTTATCAGTGTCATTTGTCATTATTTTAAACATTAAACATTTTTTTCTACATGTGTTGTCCTACAGTGACCGTGTGATCCTTATGGGTGGTTGAAGGATTTCAACTCTGTCTCTCATGTCCAAATATATGAATTTTCCATAAGTATATAGACTTTTATTATGAATAGATTGAGAATGCTTTGCAACTATATTTTGCTTGAAAAAATGACAAAATAAATGGGAACTTAGAATCACATATATTAAGATAAAGCCACTGATTAAAAATTACACAATATCTTAGAGAAGTAATTAAAGAACAAAATCCATTAGGGGCAATAATTTTCTACTTCTTATGTTGATGTGTCACTTTAAATTTGTTTTATCAAAGAAATGCCCTTGTATTGTTTCTATGAGTTTCCTGATAGCAATATGACAAGTCCATGGTATTCTCCTTTCCAGTTAGAGAATTTATGGGCAGGTACCTTACTATCTCAAAAAACTACCATCTATCTGTTCATGAATTAATATATTAATACATCAAATGGTTTCAAACAATGTCTTAGTTCACTCGGGCTGCTGTAACAAGCCAACCAGAGACTGGTGGCTTATAAACAACATTTACTTCTCACATTTCTGGAGGCTGGGAAGTACAAGGTCATTACATGGGCAGATTTCTTGTCCAGTGAGACCCTGTTCCCTAACTGACTGCTATCTGTTCATTGTAACCTCACATGGTGAAAGAGGTCTCCAGAATATCTTTTTCAGGGGCATTAATTCCATTCAGGTGAACTCTGTCTTTATTAACTTCTCCATTATTTTGAAATATTATAGAACAAAAAGTTTGTTTTTCTCTCACATGAATGTTCAATGAGTAGTGTTTAACTTATAAGGAAAACTGACAATTATCTGGGTCAAGAGAAAGACAAATTTACAAAAGCTCTGTCACACTAACAATGCAGAAGGAAAATCACTACTCAGTATTACATCTATAAAATAATTCATTTTAAATAATCAGTGCTTGCCATGAATAGTAAATATATCCCTTAGAACTGTATGTGGAGGCACAACCGAAAGTGAACTCTCATGTGTCACAGGCTTGTACAGTGAAAGCAAAGGACCTATCATTTGCTTTTAGCTAGAATAATATAGTGAAGTGACAGGACAATCACTCCCTCCTGTGAGTTATGCTGCGTGAGACTCCCCCTTCACAGACTGAGAGAGATTCCCCTGCTCAGCTTGAAGAAGTGAGCTGCCATATTGCAACAAAGTATCCAGAAGTAGTTGGCCATATGGCAAGGAATTGTGAGTATCCCCTAGAACTAAGAGCAAATTCTGTTTACAGCCTCCAACAAATAAGAAACTTAGTTTTACAACTGCAGGGAACTTCATTCCACCAGCAACCATGCAAGTCTGAAAGAGAATCTTGGCCTTCAGGAAGGAATGCTGCCTGGCTGACACCTTCATCGTTGCCCCTGACCCTGAACAGAGGGCCCAGCTACATGGTACCTGAAAACTGTGAGAATAAGTGTGTGTTGTTTCAAGGTGTTATTGTTCATGATAATGCCCCACACCGCAGTAAAAACCAATCCACCTCATTAAATTTTGCTGAAATACTACCATTGAAGGTGATATTAAACTATGAAGTAAATGTTCCTGATATGACTGTGTGTATATGTATGTCTGTATTAAATGGCATATCACATTTGGCATAGGACTCTAAGACTAATTCTAATTAAAATACCTCAGACTATTTATATTATTTTAACCAGGTCTTATATTTTTGACTTGTAATGAAAATAAATCTGTGCTAAATTAGATAAACTATTAAGCTTAACAAAGGAAAGCCAACATGTGGCTATCCATAAAATACACAGGGTATTGCAAAAGAAGGTTCACAGTTGTCTGTATGGAGAATAGTAATGTAAGAATAAACTCTGTATTTATGAACTCACAACTGTAAATCTACCTTTGCCCCACCTTGCATTTGGTATGTTTTCTTGTTTATTTAATTTTAATTTGATGTAGCTATCCTATTAAAAGTATATCACCCCACAAGGAAGCACTAGATAAATGATTACTACTAGTTCTACAGAAAGAATGTGGAAGAATGAAGCAGTTAATGAGGGATATGTTAAAATCAAAAGAGAGGGATAATCAAGAAGTGCCCAGGACCTTATTTAGTGCTGCCCTATAAAGTAACAGGTACTGGAAGCTCTTTAACATTTGACAAAATAATGTTTAAGAATGGGAACCTATACTTTCGTCTAGAGATTTGCTATCATCAATACATTATAATTATGTTACTATGTGAATCATGATTAAATCAATATTTATTATGTAATATAACATACAGCTGGACACATTTTAACAAAAATATTTAAATTGTTTATCACCAAGATATGATTGTTACTTGATTGTGGAGTGTTTCAAAATTTTGTTTTCTGATTTTTAACTGGAAAGAAAAATGTAGAATAGGTACTGTAATGGTTTAAAGTCAGTATTACATATTTATTACTTTGATTATTAAAAGACAACTTGACATACTCAATTATTTTGTTTTTATTATTGGTCTCTATATTCATACAATTAGAAATTGCATTGGTTTAAATTTCATAAATAATGAATGTTTAATCTAATAAAATATTACTTTGATCAATAGATATAACACAAGTAATTATGAACTAGTGCAATGCAAAATTTTATCCTCCTGACAAGGCTATTTTTCTTTGCACAACTTGACAAAAGCAAGATTACATAAAGGTTTAACTATTTCTATTTTAATACAAGTTCCATTGGCTTTATTTTCTGGGCAGAAGGTAAATTTTTTGACATTTAGAGAATTCCCTTAGCAACATGTTTTCAATGCATTGTACTCTGCCAGTTATGATGATTCCAGCTCATTAGACGCTGTCTAGAAACAAAAGGAATGAAGCAGAAATACTCCCCACTGATGCATTATTTTTGGAGGGTTGACATTACACAATTAGCAAATGTTATTAAATGCCTTTAAGTAGCATTAGTGAAGAAGAATAGAAAACTGTTTAATGATTACCCCTCTCTGTGCTTTAAATGGATTGATAGTGCATGAAGCCATTCAAAAATACAAAATATAAAAAGATAGGCAAGACCATCTGTTTCGTGCATTCATTATCCTATACATTTTATTTTGCATAACTATTTTATTAAAAAAAGAATTCCTTGAACTGATACAGTGTTCATAAAAGAAGGTAAAATACCTACATATACCTTCAACTAAAACCTATCTTTAATAACATTTCAGCAATATTTATATTAGCATCAAAATGTAGCTTTTATTTCAGATTGCCACAATTTTCAAAAATGTCGTTGTTAGAAAATCTGAATTATAATTTAATAGAAATGCCTATAATACAAGTGATTGTGTGCTGTCATTAAATGAATTTATGTTTGTCTTTCAAAAGCTGTTTTCGAAAAATTATTATTTTATCTAAAACACTGCTGTTAATAGAATATTTGAATGATATATCGATTTCTACTCTTAATAAAAACATCTCAAGAGTTAAGTTGAATGTGATTATCTTTCTTTATAAAGTAACAGAGTATTTACTTGATTGTGTGTAAAAACTATTTTTTTCATATGTTGATACCAAGAAGAAAAAATGTGAGAGTAGAGATTGAACAGTAAATATAAAACAGTAAATCTCCACCTGCTGCAAAGCAATGGAGTCAGGTTAGGGAGCTGACCAGCCCCTACAGTAAATCAGAAAGATGTGCTGCATAGTTCAGCTGCCCCCATAGAAATCTTTACACAATTTATGAAATGTAAGTTAGTCTTACTGTCCAAAAATTAAAATACAATATTTGAAGAATTATTAAGATATTTTTTAAAAGAAAATGCAAAACAAAAGACTTAACAACACTCTTCCCAGCATCTCTTTATCTTTGTTGAGTATTGTTACAACTGGTAAAAAGTCTTACTTTCTATGGACAAAGTAGATAGCAACTTTTTAATAAATATTTCTTTAAATAAAAACAAACGTGAAAATAGGATTTATACGATTCTGTTGACAGCAACCAGACAACTCTACTTCTGTTGTTGTATTATGTAGGAGAAAGTTCCAAATGAAAAACAGCAGCCACTGCAAACATTAAGAAGGTAGCTTCTGGACTGTGACACCAGGAGCACAACCTTAAAAATAAACAGGTGGGAATGTATCAAACTCAAAATCTTCTGTACAGCAAAAAAAAAAAAATAAGATAAAATAAAAAATTAAAAGAATGTGTATAGAATGGATAAAAGTATTTGCAAACCATGTATCTGGTAATGGGTTAACATTCAAAATACTTGAACTCGTACAACTCAATACAAAAATACAATCAGACTTAAAAATGAGCAATGGAACTGAATAGACATTTTTTTGCAAAGAAGATACACAAATGGCCAACAGGTACAAGAAAAGATGCTCAACATCACTAATCACTAGGGAGATGCAAATTAAAACCACAATGAGATTTCACTTCATGCTTGGTAGAATGGTGACCATCAATAAGACAAGAGATAAGTGCTGGTGTGGATATGAAGAAAAGGGAAGCTTTGGGCACTGTTGGTGGGACTGCAAATTGGTTCAGCCATTATGGAAAGCAGTTTGGGGATTCATCAAAAATTAAAAATGGGACTACCTTATAATCCAGCAATTCCACTTCTGGCAATATATCCAAAGGAAACCAAGAGATATATGCATCCCCATGTTCACAGCAGGATTATTTACAATAGCCAATACATGGAAATAAGTGTCCATTGATAGATGAATGGATGGAGAAGATGTGCTACATATGCAATGGAATATACACATAAAATGAAGGAAATCTTGCCTTTTGCAATGATATGAATGGATCTTGAAGGCATTATTCATAATGCCCATAAATAAGTTATAGAAACAAACTGTGTGACCTCACTTATATGTATAATTTTAAGAAAAGAAAAAAATAACAAACTCAGAAAAAGAGATTAGTTTTGTGATTACAGAGTATAGGGGTAAGTTGCAGGGGAATTGGAAGAAGGTAGTTAAAGGTACAAACTTTCAGTTATACGTACTAGGGATGTAATGCACACCATGATAACTATAGTTAGCACTGCTGTCTGGTATATATAAAGGTTACAAAAGTGAATACTAAGTGTTTGCATCACAAAAAATTTATTCTTTTTTTAAATCTATGTGATATAGTGGTTTTTAACTAAAGATAAGTGGTAATCACCTCACAACATATGAGAATGTAAGGTAAGTCATTATGCTCTACACCTTAAACTAAATACAGTGTGTGTCATCTCTCAATAAAACTGGGAAAAATAAGAAAACCCAAGAAATCACCAAGGACCATATCTTCATACCAGATAGTCCACATTTATCTAGAACCAGAAAGGAGCAATCACACTTAAGTAGCCAAAATAGTGTTACAAGTCTGCACTTAAAATTTCACACACTTTAGATGTATGGCCAACCCAAAATATTTAGATTCTACCTGGGATACATTTAGAATAAGCTTGGTTATATGACAAATATATTTTGGCTGGTGACAGTATGGTTGGAAGAAATATTTTAGACTCTTACAAATAATAGCAGCAAAAGGAATAGCTGATGACACTATGATAAGTACAGTAGATTTTTTAAATGACATTTGTTTTGCTTTATTTACAACACAATTTTCTATTATTGATCAAGATATCAATCAATATATCAGTTGATGTTGATAACATGATCGAATCTTCACATGGTTCATTATCCCACATTTGGAACTCCAAACCCCAATTCTATTTTTTTAGCAAGAATTTCAATCACAATCATTTTTAAAAACTATTGATTCTTGCCTGACCAGTGTGGCTCAGTTGATTGGGCATCATTCTGCAAAAGGAAGGGTCACCAGTTTGATTCCTGGTCAAGGCACAAGCCTAGCTTATGAATTCAGTACCTGGTCCGGGCAGTATGAGAGGCAACCAATGGATGTTTCTCTCTTATACTGATGTTTTTCTCCCTCTGTTCCTCCCCCCTTTCCCTCCCTTTCTTAAAAACAATAAACAAACCAAAAAAGAACTATTGATCTTAGTATGAGCTCAAGCAAGTTAGCTGACTATATAATTACTATGAAACTTTATTGGTTTAACTAGCTGTTGTCAAATTTTCTTAAATTTTGAGACCTTATTCAAGTAGTAAAAGATATTGAGGAAAAAACATTTTATTTATTTATTTAATTTCTATCTATAGATATTTACCACGTTAGAAATAATTATAGAGCTTTTAAAAAGTACTAACTTAAAAATGGTAACAGTGTCTATTACCTATAAAATATTATTAAATATACCTGGCTGGTGTGACTCAGTAGACTGAGTGCCAGCTTGTGAATCGAAGGGTTGCTGGTTCCATTCCCAGTCAGGGCACATGCCTGAGTTTCAGGCTGGATCCCCAGTTGGGGGCACACAAGAGGCAACTACACATTGATGTTTCTCTCCCTCTCTTTCTCCCTCCCTTCCCCCTCTCTAAAAATAAATAAATAAAATCTTTTAAAAAATCTTATTAAATGTGACTGTATTGTTCAAAACAAAAATATTCCAAGTATAGGTACTGTTTTAAATATTTTTAAATATTAGTATCAGCTGTAATAGGAAATAGCTGGATTCTTCTGTTTCTGTGTTTAGCTTGTTGTGACATGTTTTTACTGAAGTGTATGAAAAAATATAGCTCAAGCCAATGGGTAGTTGGAAATGAAAGAGTATTTCAATAATCTTTTGATATATAATTGTGGGTGTTCTTAGAGATTAAGCGCAAACTCAATGAGTGGCATAATCTTAAAACATAATACAACATGGTATCTAAAACCTTAAAATAAACTTTGCATATTAGTCTTGCACTTGGACCCATGTTGCATTATGAGGGGATTTTTCACTTATGCATGGTTATATGACATATATTGGCCATTTGAAAATTTTTTATTCATTGATTATTTCTTCCAAATGCTGATGCATTTCATTATACATTATAAAAATTCAAATTCTTTAAAATAACTACCCATCTCTTCCCAAAAGTGTTTAAGTATTAGTAGTCAAACTCTGCATTGTATAAAACATTTTCTAAATTATGATTGAAAGCTTTAATTTCATTATTGGCAACAAATACCGTCAGTTGGTTTCCTGAAGAGAAAATCTCCTTTTTTACATACACAATATATCTCCCAAATGCCCAGGTTTAAATAACCATCATTTATGTCTTAGGGTGTGTTTTTTTTAAAGTAAAAATGGTGTTCCATGAAAAAGCAGCTAATTCAGCTCACAAATCCACCACATATGTGATTGTTTTTAAAATAAATCATCACACTGCAATATGCAGCCAAAATGCTTTGATTGTACTTCCCAATTATCACAGAAAATTAAAATGATGTACACACAGACTTAATATTTAACAAAGTTAATAATTTGTAGTACTTGGCCAGGAGTATCCTATATGTAGAACTTTTGTTTGTTTATGCTTTCCTATTTAATTGTAATTCTTTTCCTTTTTTTCTAAACTGCAGTGTGTGGCAGTGAAGAATACAGTGACCATATTCATTCACATTCAGTCCTTGACCCTTCCGCATCCTTCCCCCACTTTCCCCCTTTCCATTCCCCTCTGGTTACTGTCAGATTGTTCCATATTTCCATGTCTCTGGTTCTATTTTGCTCTCTTGTTTGTTTTGTTCACTAGGTTCCGCTTATAAGTGAGATCATTGTGAAGGTGTGGGCAGGGCAGGGGAGACTAATGGGGGAAATTGGGGACAACTGTAATTGAATAACAATAAGAAAGGGTAAAGAGAAAGAATGCAGTGACCATTATTACAGTACGCAGCTGCTGCTTAATTAGTGCTGAGACATCAACAGTTTCACCCACCATCACTTTTGACCAACAGCGCAATGCTAGCATGATATAAACGTCAAATCATTACTTGAGTTTTGTTATGAAAAATAATTTTGACCTTGTAATCCTGTGAAAAAACATAGAGGTCCCTGGAGGATCCAAGATCACACTTTAAGAACTACTCTATGAGCTAATATATTACTTGGTGCAGTAATTAGAAAACTCATTATTTATAAAACTGCTTATTATCTTTTAGATATATTATATAATATATATATCTCCATTTTTATATCTTAGAGATAGTATAAATATATCAGTGACTAGGAATACCAAAAGTTTTGTGACTTCTACACTATGTCAAGTCTAACCAGTATAAACTGATATTACTTGTAATTAATAATTTTGCAATAGCCTAAATCCCAAATAATCTATCTTCATTACTTCCATGTCTTAGACCATATGTAGTAATTATTCTAAAATGCCTGTTTTTTTTTAAATTTTAAAAAGATTTTTATTTATTTATTTTTATATAGAGGAGAAGGGAAGGAGAAAAAAGAGAAACATCAATGTGTGGACGTCTCTCACATGGCCCCTACTGGGGACCTGGCCCTCAACCCAGGCATGTGCCCTGACTGGGAGTTGAACTGATGACCCTTTGGTTCGCAGGCCAGCACTCAATCCACTGAGCTATACCAACCAGAGGAAATTACCTAGGTGGTTTAAAGCATAGAGAATAGATGCTAAAGTTAGATAGTATGGGTGTGAATCCTGGCTTTGTCACATCTTGTTTTGTGACCATATCAGATATTTTAAGATAGGAAAATTACTAAATTATTTAATAATATCTGAAATAAACTTCTTTACAATCCATTATTCTTACTAATGATCAGAAAAAAAAACTTAACTTGCCAGAAATAAGTGTCTTTTGGGTTAACTCAGTCTCTTTGGTGATAAATAGTGAGCTGTTTTACAGTTGTCCCCATCTTCCCCCATTACTTCTGCAAAGATGATAACAGTATAGTAAAAATTAAATCAGAAATAAGCCAAGTGGTGAGGGATAAACACCATATGATCTCACCTTTAAGTGGAACCTAATCAACAAAAGAAAAAAGCAAGCAAAATATAACCAGAGACATTGAAATTAAGAACAATCTGACAGTAACCAGTGGGGAGATGAGAGGGGAAAATGGAGGGAGGGAGGGAAGGGTTTTCAGGAACAACAAAAAGGGCACACAGAGAAAACCAAGGGGGTAGAATCAGGGGAGAGAGGTGGGGATGGCTGGGACGGGGGGAGCATTGGGGGATAAATGTAGACAACTGCACTTGAACAAAAATAAAATTTTAAAAATGGAAAAAAATACAGGGAAAGAAGATATAAGCATAAATAACAGTATAAAAGCTAACTAAATGTTAGGTTAATACAAAGAAATAAATTTATAGTAAAAGATATCAATTTTAGGATGTGTGTTTCTGAGTAGCATGAAGTCACAGCATATTTTCAGATTAAGATTATAAGATATCTGCATTTCAAAACATTTAAATATTAGTACATTATAAGACAGAGGATTTGATATATTAACTAAACATTGGTGAAAGAGAAAAAAGGAACATTTGCCTTTAAAATTCTGGTTATGAAAGTCAGAATTTTATACCTATCCCAAATAACAATTTATCTTGTTTCTCCCCATGGTAATTAATCATTTTAGTCTTTTTTTGAAATGGACATCAACTTCTGAAAATTAATTATTATCTTATATTTTTTATGTGAAAAAGAATTTGAATAATACATTTTTGTAATAGTGAAAATTCAATGTAATATACAAAGTCTGTCCAAAGGCTATCCAGCTATGTAATATGAAAAACAGAAGACATTTATTGAAGAAGATACAAGCTATAAGAAACATTGTACACAGGACAATGATGCCCCAGTTCCCATCAAAGTTGCTACCTTGAGAGATCTCACACTGTTCCAGTCAACATGTGCTGCTCCATCATATTTTCCTGAATCTCATCTGAAATCTCTTCCCTTTCAAAGGTGATTTTAGTTTTGGGAAAAGCCAGAAGTCACAGGGCTCCAAATATGGGCTGAAGGGGGGCTGAGTCATGTGGGTGATTTGATGTTTCACCAAGACTCTCTACATAAGACATGGTGCATGAGCAGGCACATTGTCATAATGAAGCTGCCAGTCACTAGTTGCCCGTAGATGCAACCTTCTGAATCATCCAAGTAGTTTCTGTGGAAGAATGTTCAAGCTTCACATAAAATTTGATGCAGATTTGTTTCACTGCTCACTCATTTTGAATGCAATGGCCACACAGTAGATATGCTCACTCAGTGGTGTCTACTGCCCCACCGACAAGTACAGTGAAGTCATCACTGTTCAGGCATGTGTATTCTAGTCCACTCTCTTTGGTTGCCAGATTACATTGATGTCACACAAACCATTCTCGTTGTATTAACAGTGACTGGACTTTTTCCGGGCAGACCTTGTATGCTGACCTTTTAAAAGTTTTAAAATTTGTGTATAAGTCACCAACCCAACAACAAAGTTAAAGTGGAGTCATAGGCTAAAAATTATAACTAGAAGAGGCAAATGAAATGGTTGATTTGTAACAAAGGTAGGTGAGACTCTTCTTGATTTTGTTAATTTAGTGATACCAGTAAAATGAGTGCGCTGTTAATGTGTGCTGGTAACTCCGAAGGCTGTCTGAAGTCTTTTTTTATACATGATGTAAATATTTATTCATTTACTTTTTAATTAACTTTTTTAAAATTGTTGTTCGAGTAGTTTTTTGCTTTTCCCCCCACCCCTCCCCACCTCCCACCCGTTTCCACTGCCCTTGTTATTATCTATGCGTCCTTTATAATTATTCCTGTAAACCCTTCCCCCTTTTCCCCCCATTGTCCTCTCCCCTCTGATCACTGCCAGCCTGTTCTCAATTTTGATGTCTTTGGCTATACTTTGCTTGCTTATTTGTTTTGTTGATTAGGTTCCACTTAAAAATGAGATCATATGGTATTTGTCTTTCACCACCTGGCTTATTTCACTTAGCATAATGCTCTCTAGTTCCATCCAGGACATCATAAAGGGTAGGAGCTCTTTTCTTTCTGCTGCATAGTATTCCATTGTGTAAATGTACCATAGTTTTTTTATCCACTCATTTACTGATGGGCACTACAGAGGGTCCAGAGACACATGAAAAGATGCCTGAAGTCTTTGAAAACACAATGAGTATTTGTAGTAGTAAAATGCTTTAACTTTTAGTGTTGACAGGTTAGACCAGAATTTTATTCTAATTGGAACAATATAATATATTCATTTAAAGTAAAGTTGTTTCCGTTAATGTGACAACAGTTTCTCACCTTTATGTTATTGTAATAGAATTGTTTATTAAAATATTTAAACTCTCACATGACAACAGCAATACTGAGTCAGAATATGCATTAACATCTCAAGTCCAGTCAAACATTATGTCAAACCTCATGCCTGGGCAACACTGCACAGTAATGCCACAGGTGGCAGAAGTCATCATAATATCTCCCACATACTTTTTGGTTTCTTAGGTAACTAGTGCTTTTGTTCTAGTCCTTAATAAAAAACTAACAATGGTTATTTGGACTTAATTTTTTTCCTTTTAAACATAAGCACAGTATAAAACTTTCTATCGAGAGGAAATAAGTTTCACTTCCCATTTAGAGCCTCCCTGGCTCTACACTAAAGCCATGTTTCAGGGTTGGGGCCAGCTTCTAACTGGGGAACTACAGAGTTAATTTATCAATACTTCATTAGTCATTTGTTCTTCCTATCAAACTGAGAAATTATTTTACACAAAGAAATACAATAAATATTTGTATTATGGAGAATTTCAAATGCACATATTACGTGGAAACTAAGGTTATAGTAAAACTCTGTTACATAGCCAATCCTGACCTACTTTTACCCCATTTGTACCCATAATCGGAGACAAATCTTACACATCATGACCACTTAGCCATATTTTGCCAGGTACAATGTGCTCCAGTGTATAATGTGCAGCAATGTTTTTGTGTGCATTATACACAAGGTTATTATACCCATGGTATGTATTCATCATATCCATGTAAAATTTGCTTACTTGTTTTTCCCTGAAAATTTGGGCAAGTGTATTATACATAGCAAAATACCATAATCTTCAAATAATTCAGTTGATATCACCAAAAGGTGAAGCCCTTTTTTCCCAACATGACTACAAAGAAAGTAGTTTTAACACACACACACACACACACACACACACACACACACAATTTCATATCATCAACTTCTACCTACTGTGTTCAAATATCCAATTCCAAGGGGAGTCCTTTTGCTTTATTAGTAGTCTGAATCAGGATCTAAATAATTTTGTACACTATGATTGCTTGATATGTATATTATATGTATTTTAATGTAGATTTTTCTACCATCTGTTTATTATTTTCCTTGCAACTTTTTCATTCAAATCTTAACCCTACACTTACCATAACATTATCATTAACCATAAATTTATCCCTAATCATAACCCAAATCATAATGTAATGTTAAGACTAACCCTAACCCTAAACCTATACCTAATCCTAATTCCAAAAGTAACCTTACCCTAACCTAACCCTAAATTTAATACCTCTAACATAAATATAAATCTAATCATAATTTTAACTGTAACACAAACATTAACATAACCCTAACACTATCCTTAACCTTACCACTATATCTAACCACAATCCTAATCCTAAAACTAACCTTAACCTAACACTAACTTTGCAACATTTACCATAATCCTAATTGTAATACTAACCCTAACCCTATTCCTAACCCCAACCCTAACACTTAACCCTAACTTCATACCATATCACCAAGCCTAACAATAATTCTAAACATTATCTCTAACCCTAATAATAACTCTAATGCCCAGTAATAAACTTAATTTTTATTCTAACCTTAATCATACAAGCAGGGGCCTCCCAAAACAACCAGAATTTTCTTCTGGAGGGTGGGCCAATTATAGCATGGGCTTCCCCCACTCTCTAAGTGAGTATTCTAGGCACACATCTGTATCAGTGTACCAGCTGGCATTGTTGTGAGAGGCTGTGTTTGGCTTCAGTGATTTTTTTTCCTGACATTTTCAATGTGCCTGCCTATTTCATAATGGGTGATTTATGAGCACACCTGCCCACACAGCGCTGAGTGTTCAGCAGTATTTAACCAAAAAATGGCATGATCCGTGTGTCCCACACTCCCTATTCACCTGATCTCACCCCAGGCAATGTTTGTTTCCCCAAATAAAAAAGTCCTCAAAATGAAACATATTGCCAATGTTGAAGAAGAGGTGGGGAGAAAAAACTGACAGAAGCACTAAAAGGCATCAAAATTGATGAGTTCAAAAGCTGTTTGAACAGTAGAAAAAAGTCTCAATAGATGTATTACATCAAATGGAGTACACTTTGAAGGTGACTGAAGTTTAAACATGTAAGAATAAATAACAATTTTTAATAAATGAATTCCTTTTGGGGGGGTCCTCACAGCAATAAAAGTAACTCTAATTTTTTAACCCTAATCTTAACCCTAAACGTAATAATAACTTTTACCCTAGCACTAAAGATAAACAGATACCTAACTTCAACCCAAACACTAAAATAACTTTTAACTTAAATCTAAAACTACCTGGCAGTCTCCACTACGGGGAAGAAAACAAAGCTGCAAAGGCACCAGCGGGACCGTCCCAGCTCACCCACCCCGACCCATCTTGGCTTCCCTCTTCTTGTAGTTAACTTGATAAAGAAATCAGCCCATTTGCCCTGTAGGCAGTCAGCCTCTCTGTGTCGATGTTTGCTTACTGCCTCTTTAGGAGGCAGCTTAGCATGCTACCCTGTCTTCTGTCAGACTTGTCTAATCCCTTATTTGTGCTGAGTACTGCCATGAATATGCATGTAAAGACTTGTTATCTCTAAAGGACTTATTCAACTCTGTGTATTATTGCAGAACATACATGCCCTAAGCGGCCCTGCCACCAAGAGGGCTGGTCTCCTCTAAAGATAATAGGAATAAATTCTCTCTTTTACAGAACACATTCTATTAACTTCTACAAGCCTTCTTTCTGAAATAAAACATTTGTGAGAGAGAACAAAGTGCAAGAATCAGTGAGGATGAAATTCTGCCCTTTGTTCATATACTCTCCAGCTGGTATTTTATCAAACTTTAATCACCACTGTCTTCCCTATTGAATCAATCCAATTTTGGGATAAGCCATACAAGAGATGGACACAATTCCTTAAGGTTTAATAACTACAGTATTACCTAATGAGTATGACTATATTTTATTACGGAACCTTCCCTAGAAGGGTTTGTAGTTTAGATGGCTCTCTCACAGCTGATAGCAAAAGGAGAGACAGTGAATAGAATCCCATTTTCTCAGGAATGGGTAGTCTGCACTTGGGTTAAACTAAACACATAACATTATTCTTTTGTTTCTGTTCAGTTCAGATAGTCGTATCTATATTTTGAATGCTGTTTTGCTGCAGTATTGAGGCCCTGGCTAGAGGCCACTTAATATCTTTTCTAGAGCAGCTAAGTCCACCTCCCCAGTCACTTTCCTTCTCAGGCTTTCATACTCAAGGAGTCATTATTCACCAGCCCAATTGTCCCAAGGCCAAGTGTCAGACAAGTACAAGCAGATTCTTTGCCTAGGCTCCTACAAAATTATTGAAGGTAGCCATGTAACCGGAGCCCAGGAAACCTTGCTAAGCACCCAGCTGTTATCACATATAAGCCACCTTCTAAAGCTCTACTTTGCTCTTGCCCTGTTCCCAGGGTCCAGCCCTGTGTGGCTCTGTCTGGCAGCCTTCTCTGGTTTGGAGCTGTTGGGTAACAGAAAGTTCTTCCTTTGATCTATCCGAGTGTCAGGATGTTCTGTCCTGCCATCCAAAGAATCCTTAAAATTTGTAAGACATTCAGTCATTGCCCATGTCTCTAATCTGATGCTTTCAATTCTGTAAAAAAAAATATTATATTCTAAACTCTAATGTCTGATTAAAAGTTAAGAAACATAAAGAAAAAGAGCATACAAGAAACACAAACTAATTAACAGATGAGAAATGTCCTAATATTGGTTTTGTTAGGTCACTACTTTAAAGAAACTAATTCAGTGGTATATTTTTAGGAGTTGCCACATTTTAAGCTTATTGTGAATAGTTTCTTAAGATACTATTTATATAACTTAGAGACATGCAGAAATATATATTTTTTAAAACAAAGTTAAATGATGGGAATATATATAGTTCTTACATATGGACAATAATCAAAATTAAATAGTAAAGATAAATTAATTATAAATTTTACACACACATATATCAAAACACTTTTTCAACTATATGAATAGGTAAAATAGATAAACTTTAAAAGTTATTCTTAGTTACCATGAGTTTTTAAAACTGGTTCAAGAGAAATATACTTTTCATAACTGCAACACATTTTTGGTCCAAAACATTTTACCAATTACATGAACACTCACTGGATCTGAGATTGCATTCATCTCAGTTTTAATAACACTAAAAACATTGTTTCCTTGTTACATTGTTAAGACAAAACATTGTATCTCTTATAGCTTTACTTTGGTAGCACCTGATAATAAGTTTTAGCATATTTTCATAGATTTTTCAGATAATTACACTTATAGTCATATCAATTCCTTACCCAGAACTTTCAAAGACCTGTTTGCTCCAGTCCCAATCTTTATAACCATTTCCAGCTCTGCAGTTCCTAGATTGTATCCAACCTTCTTTCACTGGAGAGTAAAGTTACTTATTGTTTCCTATGACTATTTCCCCAGTCCCACAACACCAGCCCCCATTTGTGGAATGCTATGTGTTCCTTTTGATCCTTTATACCCCTTCCATCTTATTATCCTCTAGTATAAGACCCTGTTCATTTCCTTCACAGCATATTTAATGATACATACTATTATTCTTTGTTTCCTCTCTGTATATGTCACTAGTCCCTATTTGACAAAATTTTTTTTTGATAATTCCACTTGCATAGGCAGCCAACTAATGCATTCCTCTTCATCTGTTCAAGTGAGGTCAACACAAACAGAAATTCTCTGAGTCATCTCCACATTGCTACTTGATGCAGCCTTACATATATACCTCTCAGAATGCTGAACTAAGTTTTGTTTTTCTAAAAAGTCATGAAATTTCATGTGTTTATGCATTCATACATTTTCTTTGCCTGGAAAGCCTTCACTACAGTGCTGCTAATACTTCATCAGTTAGGTTCACCTTCTTTCTTATCATCCTCTCCTTGTAGAATGGCCAGCAGACAGCACATTCTTCCTGTTTGTTACATTATGAGGTCATGAACTCCTTGAAAACAGGGACACTGGTTGTTATACAAAAACTAACAGTGTCTTTTGTATAGTAGCTGACACATTCTTAATCTTGATGGCATTAATTTTGCATAAGATTAGAGAACCTTCTTGACAAACACCACAAGCCTAAATGGGTCACTAATATTAAGAATTCTAGGAACTTGATCATGATTCTTTACATGCTGTGGTAGACCAGAGGAAAATTCTTGCTCAGGGTAGTACAAACTGAGACAGATCTAATAGTTAGATTACTGTGTGATGATTAAAAACAGCATCTCTTACCTAAAAGCAGGAAAAAAGACCAGATGTGAGCAGATATTAGTAGAAAAGTCAGCTCTTTTTGTTATACATCTTGTAGAAGAATTTATACAGTTGCTTAGTAAGGACTCAGTTATTATGAAAATCCTGAGGAAAACTATTAGATTTTATATATTTTTTTCTAAATTTATATATTTAGTAATCCAACACTATTTTTCACTCCATAGCATAAATTTAATTGTTCTCAGGTAGCTCATTTTTACTTATTAATTTTCAAATTAACCAAATATTTTTATTCAAAATGATGGTCAGAGTGAAGGCTTTGGTACTTTATGTAGTCCTTTTCAATCTAGGGAAAGAAAATGAATGTAGGTTATTGAAAAGTCAAATATAGAAAGGGATAGAGCTCTTCAACTACTAAATATGATAATTAGCACATAACACATAAGTGATATGTAAGTGAATTTGATAATGACTACTTTGTCATATAATTTAGAACTAGATTTTTAAAACTGACTGAAATATTGGATTAGCAACATTGTAACTTGTTAAATTTTATTAGAGGAAGAATCTGGTTTTAACTTGAAAATTAAATATATTTCCTGATTTGTCTTTTGATTGTTGAATATTTTTCTAATATCAGAATGAGCACCAGCTACTCATAATAATTTTTTTTAAATTCTTCCCTTCTCCCACCAGCTGTGTTAACTGTCAAGACTGGACTGTGTTGATAGCAAACGTAAGAACAGCTCTCTGGACTTCATTGCTTAATTTGTTATTTTTCTCTTTTGAACTTATATACATATAAAACATATTAACTATGGTTAATGTATTACAATTTATTTTCTTATATGAAACTCTTTGATTTTGAGAAAAGTCCTATGTGGCTTTAATAAATTATTGGTAATAGTAATATACGATGCCATTGGTAATGTGTACTCACCATATGAATGGGATGTGTTTGTCATAAAAGAAATATTGCAGCTGGAAAATCTCAAATTAGTTTTAGTTTATAAGTCATAAATAATATCTTTATAAGTTGGTGTATGTAGGTTATTAAAAAGTCAAATATAGGAAACAGTGTGAAACTCTGGATTGAACATAAATGATTGCCTCATGATACATTAGTGTTATGATGGTACACCAAGCTCCTAAAGCATCCTGTCTAAATCCCTTCATTAAATGCATATTAATTATTTATAAAAAATAATAAAAATATTCTAACAAATTGAATGATGAAATGGAAAGCTTTAATGTACTGATTTTCCTTTTTTGTTTCTTTACCTTTTACTAAAAATGTTTCTGTCTTAAATGTTTCAAAAAGTTGACATCTATTACATTATCTAAATGAAACAAATGCCTTCCAATTTTTAAGTAACCTAATATTCAATGAAATAGCTAAAAGGACTTCTATGGGAAATGTTACAGATAGAACAGATAAAAATTCCTTGAACTATACAGACAACCAATGCATATAGTCATTTAACAGACTTAAGATTTTGACTACCAATAACATGGATTTAAGAAGTTGATAGCATATTCTGGTGCTGCCAGTTTTTAGTTTGGAAATCACATTACTTGGTTTTCCTCTACTAATGTGAGAAGATTCACTTTAAATCTTAACTATTGCCACCGTATGGTGAGGATCCTATTTAGAACTGTAATCTAATATTGTTAGATAATGGCCTAGATAAAATGAGCCACTTTTGAAATACGAAGCAAACCCAGACCTACAGACATTAAACTACTCAGCCATTTCATTTTTAAAAACTAGGTAGATGTGCTCACATAAAAAAAAAGATTTGTACATGGATTGGGAAATTATAGGAAATGATTTCAGTACTCTTTATGTTAATGTGCAAGCTAAATATAGAAAAAGAAAGAAGAAAAGGTCTCATGTAATTAAATTATGCATTTCATTGCCTAAATGAATACAAAATTTCTTCTAAGAGAAGTATTTTTTAATCATTCAAACTTTTAAATTTTTTAAAAGATAAGATTATGCAAGATTGTAGAGCTAAAAACTAATCTTAAGCAAGTAATAGAAAACTGCTTTTATTTTTGCAATTTCAGAAAACAGTTCAAAAAGATGTACATTATCTGAACAAAAAGTAAATGGCTATAGTTATAGCTCTGTTCCTTTTTTCACTAAAATGTTTCCTTTAAAATGATCTAAGAAGAGAAACTTTAAGTAAATTGAAAACTGAAGGTTATGATTTCTTCATGCTTAAATTTCAGTGAGTACAGTGTGTTGTGTATAATTAAAATCTTCCTGCACTGCATGATTGTCAGGACATATTCCACATGCATTTCTCACATCCCAAAGGCCTTTTCCATCCCACTGTACTGACGTTACTGATTAACTTAATTCTATTTAGTTTTGTTCATTTCATAATGAATTCAATAATAATTAATAAAATTATAAATGATAGGAATTCAGGAACATTAAAATAGATTATAATAATTTTATGAATGTTAATGGATACTTTTAAATTATATTTCATAATTTCACAAATGGAAAGACCACCTGAAGTCTGGTCTCCTCCTGGCACCATATAGCTGACCCACGGGAGGTTTCTGCTTCCTCCCCCTGAGCCTCCTCCTCCTCTAGGGACCGTTTTGTTGTCTGTGTCTATGAGTTTGTTTATTTGTTGCTTTCTGTTTCATATTCCATGTGAGTGAAATCATATGATTTTTGCCCTTTATTATATGACTTACTTCATTTAGCACAATACTCTCAAGGCCCATCAATGTCACAAAGGGCAATATATCATGCTTTTTTATATAATACACCTTTTCAAAATTTTTAAAGAATTAAAAAATGTTTATTGAGTCTAGAGACAGAGAGAAAAGCATTGATGTGAGAGAGAAACATCAATCAGTTGCTGAACATATATGTCCCGACCTTTTGCACCCTAACTGGGGATCTAACCCACAGCCCAGGTATATAGCTTGACCAGGAATCAAACCCTCAACCCTTTAGTTCCCTGGGACAGCACTCTGAACAACTGAGCCACTGGACCAGGGCCCAGATCTTCTTTATCTAGTCATCCATCAAAAGACACTTAGAGCAAGGGAAGTTAAAAAAAATGAATGAATGGGACTATATTGATGTGATCATTATGGATGAAATATGAGACATTCACATGGATTACCATGTCTGGTGGAGGGAAAGGGACAGGATGGCTTTTCTCTCAAGGGGACAAAAGCCTTGGCCTTCGTTCCAATGAGCTTTTATTGTCTTACTGGGCACACTACAAGAAGATCCTCAGTAACTATGCACAGGCTTTAGGTGGTTACCTTTTACAGAAAACAAAGGAGAGGGTGCTGGTAATCACATCACAGAAGAGGGATATTTGCAGATGAAAAGGCAAAAGTAGTTGGACTGGTTACCCTCATCCTTGGAAAGTTTAGCATGGTTTTTAGGGAGTTGCTTTGCAGTAAATGTCCTCAATTCAGGGTGAGAGAGTTTTAGCAAAAAGCAAGAGTCATAGCAGTCTAACTACATTGCAGGCTTGATTCCCCACGGGAAAACCTATCCGTGGGCATGGGTCCTGTGCATCTCCCAGTGGGAGCTGGGCCTATGACACACAGAGTGGCCTCCCATACTATATCAAATTTAAAATCTTCTATACAATGAAAGAATCCATCAACAGAAAAAAAAGGTAACCAACAAAATGGGGAAAGATATTTGCAAACAACAGCTCCAACAAGGGGTTAATATTATATATATGTAATATAAATTTATACATATATATACAAAGTTCATACAACCCAACAATATCAATGACCCACACAAACAAACAATCCAAATAAAGAATGGGCAGAAAACCTGAACAAACATTTTCTTCCAAAAGACATACAAATGGCCAACAGATACAGATGTTCAACAGAAAAGATGCT